>NC_047093.1:12205000-12325000 GCF_902459505.1 Geotrypetes seraphini
ATAGCTGAAGAAAATTACAGCTAAAAGTGGCTCTGGAGACCCAATTGGTTGTCCGTTATATCCGAAAGTCCGTTAAATGCGAGTCCGCTATATGCGATGATTTTCTGCATGTTTATAAAGGCGTTCGGCCAGGACCAGCGGACCTCGTCCGCTATAGACGAGGTTCCGTTATAAGCGAGTCCGTTAGAACAAGATTATACTGTATATTGACAAATAACTGTGTCTTCAAAAGTTTCTTAAAAGTATCCCTGGGTTTACATAATCGTAACTGGCCTGTCAATGAGTTCCACCCTGGTATGTATCACATTTCTCTCTTTCATCAATGACAATCTCATATCTGGTGCAGATCTTAATTCCTTTCTTGGACAATACAACTCCAACAAATCTCAAAAACATTCAGAGGCTGTAGAATAGAAAACCTGATGCAATGGAGAAAGTGAATGCTAATACATCGAGTTTTGGTTTCGTTTTACCATATTTAATAAACCACCCTTCCTTAGGCAATAACAGGCTGGTTTTTTAAAATTGCAATAAAAATATACAATTCAGGCTATCCTGGAGACGCAACTGGCCATGTGGTCCCTGAGGACTGGGTTGAAAATCACTGGCCTAGATTACAACATAAGAACATAAGCAATGCCTCTGCCGGGTTAGACCCGAGGTCCATCGCGCCCAGCAGTCCGCTCACGCGGCGGCCCAACAGGTCCAGGACCTGTGCAGTAATCCTCTATCTATACCCCTCTATCCCCTTTTCCAACAGGAAATTGTCCAATCCTTTCTTAAACCCCAGTACCGTACTCTGCCCTATTACGTCCTCTGGAAGCGCATTCCAGGTATCCACCACCCGCTGAGTAAAGAAAAACTTCCTAGCATTTGTTCTGAATCTGTCCCCTTTCAACTTTTCCGAATGCCCTCTTGTTCTTTTATGTTTTGAAAATTTGAAGAATCTATCTCTCTCTACTTTCTCTATGCCCTTCTTGTAGGTTTCTATCATGTCTCCTCTGAGTCTCTGCTTTTCCAGGGAAAAGAGACCCAGTTTCTCCAATCTTTCTCTATCTATCTCTCTCCATTTCTGTCTCTCTCCCTTTCTCTCTCTCTTTCTTTCTATCTCTCTCTATATATTTCTCTCTCTCTCCCTTTCTCTCTCTCTTTCTGTCCCTCTCTACTCTCTCTATGCCCTTCATGATCTTGTAGGTCTCTATCATGTCTCCTCTGAGTCTCCGCTTTTCCAGGGAGAAGAGCTCCAGCCTCTCCAATCTTTCAGTGCATGAGAGGTTTTCCATGCCCTTAATCATTCGTGTCGCTCTCCTCTGGACCCTCTCAAGTATTGCCATATCCTTCTTAAGGTACGGTGACCAATACTGAACACAGTACAACAGCATTATTTTAATAAATGGGGAAAACTTTTACTTGTAAGACACAAGGCATAACTTTACTGGATGTCTCCCAAAATAACACCTCAATAAATTGTAATAGCGAGAAACTCCTCATATCTGATGAAATGCTAATGTAAAGGGGAGAGTGTGTCACAGTGGTTAAAGCTACAGCCTCAGCACCCTGAGGTTGTGGGCTTAAACCCACGCTGTTTCTTGTGACCCTGGGCAAGTCACTTAATCCCCCCATTGACCCAGGTATATTAGATAGATTGTGAGTCCACAGGACAGAAGGGGAAAATGCTCAAGTACCTGAATAAATTCATGTCAACCGTTCTGAGCTCCCCCGAGAGAATAAATAAATAGTGTGAAAAGTTACAGCCTCTGATAACTAGAGCAGGTATTGTGACATCATAATGCCTCATTCTACCAATAAGAGCCAACCTCATCAATGATGTCACAATGGCTGGATTGTCCTGTATTTGTCTCACTTTTACTACATTATGATTTCTAGAGTGGTGCAGTGGTTAGAGCTACAGCCTCAGCACCCTGGGGTTTGGGGTTCAAACCCACGCTGCTCCTTGTGACCCTGAGCAAGTCACTTAATCCCCCCATTGCCCAAGGTACATTAGATAGATTGTGAGCCCTCCAGGACAGACAAGGAAAAATGTTTGAGTGAGCTCCCTTGGGAGAACAGTATAGAAAATTGAATAAATAATAGTATGAAAAGTTTCAGCCTCTGATAACCAGAGCTGGTATTGTGATGTCATAATGCCTCATTCCACCAATAAGAGCCAACCTCATCAGTGATGTCACAATGGCTTGATTGTCCTTTACTTGGCTCACTTTTACTACGTTTTGATTTCTAGAGTGGTGCAGTGGTTAAAGCTATAGCCTCAGCACCCTGGGAATGTGGGTTCAAATCCCACGCTGCTCCTTGTGACCCTGGGCAAGTCACTTAATCCCCCTTTTGCCTCAGGTACATTAGATAGATTGTGAGCCTGCCAGGACAGACAGGGGAAAAATGCTCGAGTGCCTGAATAAATTCATGTAAACAGTTCTGAGCTCCCGTGGGAGAACGGTATAAAAAATTGAATAAGTAAATAAAACATGTGAAGATGAGAATGTGAAGGATCCCCTTCTGCCGAATGTGGGATCCTGTGAAATGTGTTGGCACCGTTTTCAGTTTGCTCTATTGCAGGGACGTCTGTCATTCTCTTCTTTTTGAGCTTCTGTTGGGAGTTTGTTTTTTGACTAATTTTGTTTCGGATTAGGTGATTGGGAATATCTCGTTCAGTAATTCATCCTCCTGGAGGTGCGGCTGCAGATCTTTTGTGAACCTTCTCAGTTTTTTCCAGCTCTGGATTGTATGTCACTGCAAGGGGTCCCTCTCTCCGTGGTTTTCATGTTACGCGTTGAATGCGCCAGTTAACATGTGCTGCGTTAACTGATCTCATGATACCACTGTAATAGTCTGCATTAATTACCGTTATTGCAGCTTAGTAATTTGGGCCCCCAAATAAAGAATATGTACATTAAGCAAATGTATTAATTTTTCTTTTCTTTTCCAAAAATATTTTATTAAAATTTAAATAAATCAATACAATGATGTAGCAAAAAAAAAAAAAAAAAAAAATACTAACACAATCTAACTGGAGTTGGAGATTTGTTAACACAAGGAAAAAGAGTAAATTAGGCCCAAAAATGACAAGGAAGAAAGCTTGCATAAGTAGACATTTTTCAAATTTTCTTCCATGTGTCTTTAAATGATGCAATCACCATCTCATCTAGACTGAAACATTTCTAACTTAGGATGTCCTTTTTAGACTTGTACATTTGCTCCCATTCAGTAATCACTGTCGGAGGTCCAGATTTCAGGCGCTCCTTAATCCCACCCAAACAAACCCTCTTCCTATTACGATAGGGTTGCCAGATTTTCCTTTTGGATGTAGAGAATGACGCAAGGACAGAATGTGTCCCCGTCCATGCAGTTAACCATGGGAAACCATCCCCGATTCTTTCTTTAAAGAGAGAGGGAAGAATCAGAGCATGAATGGGCCCAGCCACTGACCCTCAAGCATTGAAGACTGCTGGTATTGAAAGAGTGAGGTTGAGATTAGACAGTAAAGAATGACGGTCTCTGGTATCCAGAGCTGATACTGTGATGTCATAATGCTTCATTCCACCAATAAGAGCCAACCTCATCAGTGATGTCACAATGGCTTCATTATCCTATACTTGGCTCACATAAGAATCAGAGTTTGAATGGGCCCAGCCACTGACCCTCAAGCCTTGCATTGAAGAATGCTGGTGTAGAAGGACTGAGGTTGAGACAGAGACACCTTAAGAATGAATGTTTTCAGCATTTTGTGCAATTAAGTCCCTCTGACTATCTCTAAAACCCCCTTGTAGCAAATAGAAGCCAAGAAGAACCATGATTAAATAGCTTTTCGTTAGTAAAACCAAACTGAAGACTCCAGAGGTATTTATAACTGATCAAATGTCTTATGCGTACTTACTTATTAGTCTGACCACTTCGCATCTGTCCATATCTAAGGATAAAATATCATTACTACAATTTTTGCTGCTGGTAGCACTACAAATTGTATTTACTAATTGGAAAGATTTTACTAATATATCTCATAATGAATGGTGGAATACGGTATGCCTATATGCCAAATATGAAAGAATCGCAGCCAAACGACAAGGATTCCTCCCTAGATTTGAAAATATGTTGATGCCTCTAATCACATTTTTAGATCCTACTTAATTTGACATGGACTGCTGTGGCCTTTGCCATGATGACTTTCTACTTCTATTGATCTGATTCTATTGATTTACTTCTGCTGTATTATTATATATATCACGATCAACCTGTTAACGCTGACATAATCTGCTGTTACTTGCATTGTACTTTTCACGTCTGTCCTGTTCTACTTTTTCTATGGTTTTGGTTTTAGTAGGGTGTTTCCTACTATACTTACTTCTGTGGTAACGATTGACAAAATGCATTATTATTGCTTTTGCTGGCTTAGTATATTGGTTGTCGTTGCCGTTTATTGTATACTTTAAAATGTCAATAAAAATGGTTGAACTAAAAAAAAAAAAAAACCCCAAACTGAAGCGCTCATCTGTCTGTGAAAAAACAGCAAAGGGAGGAAAACTGAGGTTTCAATAAATGTCAGGGCGGGTCAGCTTTCTTTGGATTGTAAATTACCGCTTCGTGATGGTCTGTTATTTCATAACTACCGATAGCTGTCAAGGATGAGGGGGGGGGGGGGGGAGGGGGAGCAAAAAATATTCATGAGGAAGGAGAAGATTCTTGAATCACGGCTGGAGGAGTAAAGAAGTTGAACATTGCAACAGGGATTAAAAAAAATGACTGGGAATGAGTTTAATCTTTGTTAAAATTTAAACTAGATTGAGCGAAGCTTATTCTCACAGTTAAGCCTTCTTTTTTTTATCTACCTTCATAATGACTTAAGAGTGAAGTTATCAATCTGGGCTACCGTTAAAGTGGGTTATTTGACCACAAGTCGTGCTATTTTAGCACAAAGATCAATGGGATTTTATTCTAAAACAGCAAAACTAGTGGGTAAAATAATAATAATAATAACATGGAAGTTCTATGCGGTTAAAAGATGAAGAGATTGTACATTACAGCGAAGTAACACTTTTTTTTTTTTTTGGCATAGCTACATTTACATTTTCGGCGACGCTACATTTGCGGTGAAGTTATTTTTCAGGTCGGTTACTATTGCAGAGAAGTTACATTTGTTGTAAGTTGCATATATATAGCGGAGTTCATACAGTAGTGTTACATACAGCGGTGATATATACTGCGGAGTTCGATAAAGCCGAGCAGAGGCATTAAGTAAGGGGGGTAATGAAGAAGGGGTGATTAGTTGGATAGGGTGATCCATTTTGTTAAGCCAATTGGTGGCTGACAGGATTGGAGGAGTCGAGAGACTGAGGTAAGTCAAGGTCCGAGGAGGAGGCAAGGAAAAAGGGGGGGAGAAGTTAGAGGAATTTCCTGAACATTTGGTAGGGGGGGGAATTGGAGATGAGTGCTGTGAGGCATTTGTTCCATTTGCCCGCTTGGAATGCAAGGGATCTGTCGAGAAATTTCTTGTAGAGGCAGCCTTTCAGGGAAGGAAAGGAGAACAGGTAGGTGTTTCGTGTACGAGAGGGGCCAGCAATTTCAAGGTGCTCAGATAGGTAGATTGGAGAAGAGCCTGCTAGGGTTTTGAAGCAGAGGCCGGCAAAATAACCCTTCAATAGCCCAAGTTGATAACTTGCTCAAACCTTTCTGAAAGCCAGCTATGTTAACTGCTTTTACCGTATCATCATGGAAGTCAACTTTTCAAAACCCAACAGAAATGACCGCTCCCTGGACATAGTCAAGAGGATTGTTTGAATATATGGGGCACTCAAGCACCTACAACTCCCACAGAGCTGGCTCTTATGTCCTCTAGCAACAAATTCCAGAGGCTAATTACACACGGAGTGCACAAATATGTCCTCTGATTTATTGTAAATTAATGTTTGACTTTGTAACTTCACGGTATAATCCCTAGTCTTTGTACTTTTGGAACGAGCAAACCACCAGTTCATGGTCACCCCTCCATTCCTCTCATTTTCTAGATTTCTGTCATATCATCCCTCCGCCTATTCTTTCCCAAGCAAAGAGCCCCAAACTCTGCAGCCTTTTGTCGTTCTGTGCCTTTTGGCTCTGAGAAACGTCCCCGAGGTCGAGCGCCAGGGCACCTGGTTCAAGTCGGGCTCATTGGACGCACATTTCAGCCGGCTTTCTAAACCCTGGAGCCTCCCCTTTCTGAGCTCCCGCATTGTGTGATCTACAGAAGGCTAATATGTATCGGAGCCCTTCTCATTCACCTTTGACCTTTCTAGTCTCGGAGTCACGGCTCATTTGTCTTGACAGAAGAGACACAACATTTCAGAACGTCTTGGGTAGAAAACATTTAACAGGAAGGGGATCCATGGTGTGCAGTTAAACACTGAACGGATTAATAATATAGCTATCACCAGGTCAGCCCTAGAGTTGCGCCGATAGCTTGGAGACTGGGCTTCCACAGCTGAGAACAAAAGTGTCTGATCTTGGGACGTTGCTGTGTTTTATGACCGCGCTCTATAGGATCAGCACCAAAAGAATCTCACTGAAGTCGGGTTAAGTGGTCCCATTATAGCAATAACACATCGCAAAAAAAGGATTGAGTTTCACAGAAATTAGCTTCTGACTATGCTTTATTGCCTCATTTGAAACTCAATGCGTGATTTTATTTTATTTTATTTTTTTTAAAGGTGTGATATCTGGGCATCTGGAGCTGACAATGTAAACCAATCAAAGAATGATGAATCTCTATCTATCTGCTTGGTGTGAGGTTTGTTTTCAGGTAATAGATTCAAGAAGGGGTTTTTTTGGGGGGGGGAGTTTGGGGGGACCCAGCACTTTTCGCTGCTGTGTTTATATTTCCAGTTCGGAGCTGCAGTCTTGTGCTGTGGACCTTTGTTCACAGTTGGTCAAAGAATATTCCCCCATTTCTTATCTCTGCCCCGGCGCATGAAATTTAGGGTCCTTTGACTAAGCTGTGCATCCTAAGGCAGAACGTTTGCACGTGCTAAACCCATTTCTAGCATGGCTTTTAAAATTTGTTTTGTTTTGGGGGGCTGTTGTTTTTACAGTAGTACCTCGGAATCCGAACGCCCCAGAACTCGAACGTTTTGGAATCCGAACTTTTTTTTGTAGTAAATTTTGCCCCAGAATCCGAACTCTGCTTTGGAATATTTGTTAATATTTTACCTTAAAATCCAGTGTACTTCCTGTTAAAATTTGAGCTTGTGGGACCCAGGAATGGATTAATCCAGTTTCTATTCCACCAATTCCAACGGTGGAATTCTTTATGTCACATTTAGAAAATGGAACGTGCTCTGGCCATACAGCAGGGGCATTTAAAGAAATTTAGGAAGGTTTGGAAACCATTAGAAAAATACTGTAAAGATTGATAATATTTTTCTTTTCCTCTGTTGATTGTACACATCCGGGGGGGAGGGAGGGGGATATTTAAGGTCTTTGAATGAGGAACTGATGGTAGGGGAGGGAGGGTAATTGTTTTGAAGGAGTATTGTAAGAGCTTTAAGTGATGTTATCACACTTATTGTATCACACTTATTGTATCACACTTATTGAAAGGTTTTTTTAAAATTATTATTTATTTATAAGTTTTCAATATAACAATCAAGTATAAACTTGTACAGAAAAGCAAAATTCAAGAAGCAAAAATTTCCAAACATATTAATAAAAAGGGAAATAAATTGTATCTTAAATTTCACTCAAGTCCTCTTATATTGGATCCAAGATTAAAAATAAACGGAATTTAAGTAATCAATTAAAGAAGAAAAACAGTTATAGGTAGAACTGTGCTAACAGTCGTCTATCTCTATCCATCTTGAGCTTTCTCCAACTTATTGAAAGTTTTAAAATGAATAAAGATAAATTAAATTAAAAAAAAAAATCCAGTTTCTATTATTTTCAATGGGAAAAATTGTCTTTGGAATGCTTTGGAACTCGAACGGGGTTCTGGAACGGATTAGGTTCGGATTCCAAGGCGTCACAGTATTTCCTTTATGACCATACACCACCACTAATATTAGTATGTAAGCACTGAAATAAAATGAACGTGGTTTTAGAACATAAGAACATAAGAACTGCCATCTCCGGATCAGACCCATGGTCCATCGAGTCCGGCGATCCGCACACGCGGAGGCCCAGTCAGGTATACACCTGATGTAGTTTTAGTCACCCATATCCCTCTATGCCTCTCGTAAGGAGATGTGCATCTAATTTGCCTTTGAATCCTAGCACAGTGGATTCCTTAATAACCTCCTTTGGGAGAGCATTCCAGGCGTCTACCACTCGCTGTGTAAAGCAGAACTTACTGGCATTTGTCCTGGACTTGTCACCCCTTAGCTTCAAACCATGTCCTCTTGTCCGTGTCGCGTTGGACAATGTAAATAATTTATTTTCCTGCTCTATTTTATCGATGCCTTTCAGCATTTTGAACGTCTCGATCATGTCCCCTCGCAGCCTCCTCTTCTCAAGGGAGAACAGTCCCAGTTTCTTGAGTCGTTCCTCATATTCCAAGTTCTCCATACCTCTTATTAACTTCGTTGCTCGACTCTGCACCCTCTCCAACAGTTTTATATCCTTCTTTAGGTTGGGAGACCAATGTTGGACACAGTATTCCAAGTGTGGTCTGACCATTGCTCTATAAAGCGGCATTATGACTTTCTCCGATCTACTCGTGATTCCTTTCTTTATCATGCCCAACATTCTGTTTGCTTTCTTTGCCGCTGCCGCGCATTGTGCCGACGGCTTCAGGGTCCTATCTATCAGTACACCCAGGTCCTTTTCTTGTTTGCTCTTACCCAGAGTTGTGCCTGACATTCTATACCACATCCCATTGTGGAGGCCCTGAGTCAGCATCATTCAGCAGCACGCACTGACGGTGCAAGCTGAATGGCGCTTTCATGCCCATCCTCCGCTCCTGACACCCTCCCTCCCCCCCAAATAAATACATACCGCACAATTAGCGCACAACTGCTTCACTAACACCAGCTATTGGATTCTGTAAATGGCCCCGTTGTCAGTGGCTGCCTTAAAAGCGGCCGCCGATTGCGCCTCAATCACATGACGGCGCGGTTTAGAGAATCGCACCTCCGGCCTTGAAAACCCTGGCCTACATTTAACGCATCCTCGTGAGGCCTTTTTCTCCATGTTAATGTGCAGTTTAGTGAAAGGATACCTTGGTCTTTAGAATGAAGATTCTGGACTCGGATCATTCTGGAACCCTGAATTTGTGGGCACTGAATCTGGCCACTAGGTGTCAGCCTTAAGCAATGGCTAAGGCTTCCTCCTCCCATGGGATACTGCCTCTACAGCAGCCCCAACGCAGCTGATCTATGGATTGGAAGAGCTAATTTGGGACTCAAACCTGGGATATTTCCCATGTCAGTACACAGCACTGTACCACTGAGCCAGAAGGACAGCCAAAAGGTCCTTTGAAATGAGAATGGAGTCTCCCTACTCCTCTCCTCACTCTCATGTTACAGCTCCCAGTAGCACATTTTTAAGACATGTTTCTTTTGGAAGCTAAATAGAGGTTATGGGGTAAATGTTAGACGTAATGTTTACTAAATAAATGGTGAACCGTAAATCGTTACGCATAAGCAAACTTGCAACAAACCTTGGTCATGGGATGTTGTGAAAGTAAAGCAAGCCAAGCAGAAATAATTAAACAACTCTGATGAATCCCTGGATTTAATAAAAAGCACTTTCCAGTAAAAACACACTCGAGCAAAGCAGAATAACACAAAAAATGGCCGGTACGTGTCCTCGAAAAATAGGATGAATGGACGTCACTCAGCCTGCCACTTGGTACTATATCAAACCAGGGAAGATCTTGCTTAGCGTGGATTGGCCCAAACCACTGCCTAGCCGTAATGTTTACTATGACAGAAAAACATATTTTGGAAATTTCATAAATGGAAACCCTGGCAGATGAAGCTCAAGAGGTTCTGAAAGCTTTGATGGTGTTTCCAGTACAGATGGTTCTAGGGTAAACAGTCCTTGTATTTATTTCTGTGTAGCTACAGGAAGAAGACCAAGATTTCGGGATCATCAGACCTCATTCCTGGTTATGAGCAGGGACTCTGATGTCCCATTTTTATTAGGGGTGGCGCTTTATCCATCCTGCGATGCGCCCTTTGGCTCTGAATGAGGAAGACATGCCTGCCTACCCCAGCTAAATGATGCATTTCATAGTATCCCTCGTGCAGGAAGAGTGGGCCATGAATCTGCTTTGTCTTTGTATTTCTTTATTTATACAACTAGTCTTTAAGCCCGTTACATTAACGGGTGCTAGAATAGATGTGTGTGTATGTCTTTCTTTCTTTTTCTCTCTCCCCTTGGCCGCTGTCTGTCTGTCTATGTTTATTTGTTTTTCTCTCCTTGGACACTGGCTGTCTCTCCTGAATGTCTTCCTTTCTATTTGTCTCACTGGCCCCCTGTGTGTCATTCTTTGTGTCTGTGTCCTTGTGTCATTCCCCCGCCCCCCCCCCAGAGCAAAGCTGTCTGCCCCCAGCATACCCCTTTCCCTCTCCCTAACCCCCTTGTGTCTTCCCCCTCCCCCCGCGAGCAAAGCTGTCTACCCCCCAGCACACCTCTGCAACAAAAGCATCCCCCTGTACCTGCAGCATTGGCATGACACCCTTCAGCCAATCGTGAGTGCTCAGAGCGCGACAGGGAGCGGGGCCTGCAGCTTCTTCGGCGTCGGTGAGGAAGGAGAGGTTGGCCCAACTCTCCGCAGGGGCTTTGGGGACAGTCTTGTGCGGCTCGAAGCCCTCCTACCAGCAGCACTCCATACTGCCTTCCTCCCGCCACCCAGAATAGATGTCTGTATGTCTGGGTTTTTTTTTATTTGTCTCTCTCTCCTTGGACGCTGTCTGTCTGTCATTATTTGTGTCTGTGTCTCTCCCTGGTCCCCTGTCTGTCCGTCTTTCTTTCTGTCTGTCTCCCTGGCCCCCCTGCTTGCCAAAGCAGCCCCCTTTCCCTCTCCCCCTGTTCTGC
The DNA here is from genome assembly GCF_902459505.1 of Geotrypetes seraphini. NCBI lineage: Eukaryota > Metazoa > Chordata > Amphibia > Gymnophiona > Dermophiidae > Geotrypetes > Geotrypetes seraphini. The sequence goes on from NC_047093.1 coordinate 12,216,020, forward strand.
AATGCCTAACTGCTCCGTGGCCCCCTGCCCCCAGCACACCCCTCCCCCCAAAGCAGCCTCCTTTCCCTCTCCCCCTGTTCTGCAATGCCTACCTGCTCCATGGCCCCTTTCTGTTCCCCCCCCCCATGATTGCTATCTGCACAACCCTCCCACCAAAACAGCCCCCTTTCTTGCCTGCTCCATGGCCCTTCTTTTTCCTCTTCCTCTCCCTCCAGTCACCGCTGCCATTCCTATTTAAAACGGCCTGCTGAGGTTCGCAGCCGGCTGTAGCGAACCTCGCAGGCCGCTGTTCACCTCAGTAGCACGTTCTCTCTGACGCGATCGCGAACCTCAAAAGGCCGTTTTAAATAGGAATGGCAGCGGTGACTGGAGGGAGGGGAAGAACAGGAGCGGTAGAGGTTGTTGCGGGAGGGGGGGAGTCGGCGACGTGCAGGCCGCTGTAAACAGGAGCGGCAGCGGCGGCAGGACCATGAGTCCTCCTCCCGGCATCCGCTACCAGAGCCGCTCCTGTCGCCCGATGCAGCTAACTGGCGCATACGCCGTTTGGCTGTGAGTTCGGGCGTGCAATGTAAGTCTGCATGTGGTTCAAGTTGTGCGCATCGTCGGTCTGGAGGAGTGGATCGAGCTGGGGCTCCCGTGCGATGTTGCAAGTTCGGCTGCGTGGGAGTTTTGGTTTTGTGAGGAGCCGGCATAGTGTTTCGGGTGGGGAAGAGTCGCGGCTCCTTTTTTGTTTTGGGCCCGTGCAGGAGGAGCTGAAAACAGGGCTGGGGGCTCGGTAGGTGGTGGAAGAAGGCTGGGGAGCCGCTCGATGGATCGCAAAAAAAAGGAGGAGGGGGTGGGCACTCGGAGAAGGGAGCCATTTTCAAAGGCGCCCCCGCGGCTCCTCTCATGAGCTGCAGTTGTGTCGGAAGATGAGAGAGGAGCCGCGGCGGTGGCTTTTTGGGTCCGTAGTCAGAGAGAAGTAAGGCTGGGGACTCGCGCATGCGCAGTCCTGCGGCCACAGACCTACAGCGCACGGAACACGCAAATAGGACGGCGCATGCGCGGCTAGCTCTTTATTATATTAGATACAGCACATACACAAACAGAATCACATACATTACAACAAATCGAACATCAATAAAACATAACAGTGATAATGTAAACGCTTCCCAAAGTTACAAAAAGGCTACCAGCGCCTCGCATCAAGAAACTATAGATCAAGTCTTCAACATTTTCTTAAAACTACTCATTTGCTGTCGTAAATATCCCGGAAGCTTAAAAACATAGAAAAGGGCCATGGCCCAACAAGTCTGCCCACTCTAATGACCCACCCCCCTAACTTCTTCCCCTAAGAGATCCCACATGCCTATCCCATTTTTTCTTAAAATCTGGCACGCTGCTGGCCTCAATTACTTGCAGTGGAAGATCATTCCAATGATCAACCACCCTTTCAGTGAAGAAATACTTCCTGGTGACTTTTCCCACCCCTGATTTTCAGCGGATGCCCTCTTGTGGCCGTGGGTCCTTTAAGTAAAAAGATATCTTCTTCCACCTCGATAGGGCCCGTGATATATTTGAACGTCTCAATCATGTCTCCCCTCTCTCTGCGTTCCTCGAGTGAGTATAGCTGCAACTTACCCAGTCGTTCCTCGTACGGGAGATCCTTGAGTCCCGAGACCATCCTGGTGGCCATTCGCTGAACCGATTCAGCTCTCAGCACATCTTTTTGATAATGCGGCCTCCAGAATTGTACACAATATTCCAGATGAGGTCTCACCATGGATCTGTACAACGGCATTATAACTTTGGGCTTCCGGCTGACGAAACTTCTACGGATACAACCCATCATTTGTCTAGCCTTGGATGAAGCTTTCTCCACTTGATTGGCAGTTTTCCTGTCTTCACTAATGATCACTCCCAAGTCTCATTCTGCTGCAGTCCTAGCTAAGGTCTCACCATTTAGGGTGTAAGTTCTGCACGGATTTCTGCTGCCAAGGTGCATGACCTTACACTTTTTGGCTTCTTCCACTCCCGAGGACCCGCGCACGAAACCATGCTAGCTCTAGACGAAGCTAGCCTCAGCGGTTTCACTGTCGGAATATGTAGGTCATCGTGAGACACCGAGCGCATCATGCGCTGCGGTTCATATGGCCGAATGCTATCCATCAAATGCTTCGGTGCCTTATTGTGAATACAGAGATGCACCATGACCTATAATTATAAAGGATTTGATGTTCTAATTTTAACCAATACAAAGATATATAACATTCTGTCACATGATCACTCTTTCTTTCTTTTTTCCCCAAAGCACATTATTAAATAACTAGTCATTAAGCCCATTACATTAACGGGTGCTAGAATACTGTTCACCCTCTATGTTGCCCCTTCCATTCACTGCCCTCTCTTCTCTTTCCATCCAGTGTCCGCCCTCTCTCTCTCTGTCCCATATGGCCTCTCTCCATCTCCTCTTTCCTTTTCCCTTGGTCTGGCATACCTTTCTCCTTCCCTCCATGCCCTGCCATCTGTTCTTCCCTCCAAGTCACTCTCCCCTGTGCTCACTTTCCTCCTTCAACTACTTCATCGGGCAACAGCAGCATTCACAATTCATTGCTGTTGCTGGCTTCAGGTATTCCTCTCTGGCGGGTCCTGTGTTCATGAAGTAGGCAGGATCCGCCAGAGAGAAAGGCCTGAAGCCGCAACAGCAGCGAATTGTAAACGCTGCTGCTGCCTGAAGCACCCGAGGCAGACGGTTCTCTCCCCTCCCAGCCCAACCCCCGCTGACTTTGCGACCCTCCCGGCGAGATGACTTTAATAGCAAACCTCCCTCCAGCGTTGGCAGCCGCAGCACGCTAAATAGGTTGGTTCACGGCTTTCTTCTGCCGTTGAGTCTATCTGTCGCGTCATTGATGACATCATTAGTGACGCGGCAGAGGGACTCAACTGCAGGAGAAAGTCGCGAAGCAGCCTGTTTAACGTGCTGCGACTGCCAACGCTGGAGGGAGGTTTGTGTAGAAGCGATATGTGTCTATGTGTCTCTTCCCCTGCAGTACCTTTGCAGCACTTTGCTGCGGCGCATCCTCCCATCCTGAGTCTGTTTCTCCCGCTTTGTGTAGCCGCCGCATACGCACTCTGGCCACGGACCTACGGATCAGGGATTACAGATCACGCAGGTCTGAGTGCGCGTGCGCGGCTAGCGTTTTATTGTATAGGATTTAAATATTTTAAAACATCAATCAAGCTTTTAATAATACATTAATTCATTTTATATCTTACTACTTAGTACATACTAAAAATATCAATTTAACTAAGAAACTTTGTCAACCCACCCTCCCTTTCTCCCCCACCTCCCACCTTCCCACCCCGGTGAGAGGATGTGTGCAGGAGATTCATAAACTATAAAGGTGTGGTAAACCATAATTTAGAGATCAATGGGGCTACTCCTTTGGGAGCTGCTCCAAATTTCATATGCACCCCAAATGGTATTATATCTATGTATCTGGTTCCTCTGGAGAGCAGTTAATTTTGACATTTGTTGTACAAATTGGACTTTAGACAACAACACTTGAAACGCCGGAAGATCTGTTGTTTCCAAGCCGATGCAAAAACCAGTCGCCCTGCTGTCATGATCACTCTTTCTTAATCGAAACACTCAGTGCTGTTGCAGTTCTATACAGAAGCACCGAATTGCAGTAGTCTAAGCACGATAACCCTAACCCTAACCATGATAACATCTGATGTCCCACATGTTTAGGCTTCAAAAGAGGAGCTTGAGATCATGCACGCAATTAAAAAAAAAGATCAAAATAGTTCCATTTCCAATGATTTGACAAAAAAATAACTCCATGAATACCGTAGAGAAGGACTGGAGAGCTTCCGGCACTCGTGCATCCCCATCGCTCATTCATAATCCTGCTAGTTCCAAAGACCACAGCCAACATTTTGTCATGGAGGAGGCAAAGATTCCAAGCAATAGTGAGGCTTTTAGCAACTGTCAGGCTGGTCTAGAATATTTTTCAGGGTTTATAGTAAATAATGCACACTACATTTGGTAAACAATTGAAGGTAACAAAGAAATTATCTTTCATTTGTTTTCTAGATTTCGGTAAAAGATATTACTCCAACTCAGGGGTCCCTGCTAGTCCTTGGGTTGAAGATACGTGGAAAAGCTAAACAGTCCAAATGTACTAATTCGCAGAAGCTCCGCCCCAAAATTCAAATGCATAAATCCCGGTTACATACAAAGACTCATTGGTTGGACCGAGCACAATAGATCAATTAAGATGAAGAATAATTGATAGTATAGAAATAGGGAAGGAGCAGAGAAATGTTGAATCGTCATTTCGTGTTGTTTTTTTTACCAAATAACAAAAGCTAAATGACATGTGATTAGTACATGCTAATATGCAAATTAATGCGAAACGGTTTACCGTATCTTACAGTATGCATTTTTCCCGCCTTAAGGGCCAAATTCTATATACAATATGTTGCCTAAAAATCAGCGCCAAAAACGATGCTGCTTAGCGCAGTTCTATAAATCACCTTCAGAGTTGGCCACAGTTTTATAGTAGAGAATGACACAGGAACAAATTTTTCTCCGTCCCCGCGAGAACTCATTTTCCCATTCCGTCCCCGCAAGTTCTTTTCCTGTCCTGTTCCTGCAAGCTCTATCCTCATCTGCACAAGCCTGAAACACTTTAAAATCCTAAGTAGCAACATTCTAGAGCTCAGATTGTGATGTCATAATGCCTCATTCCACCAATGCTTAAGCTCCGTCCTCATCCGCACAAGCCTCAAACCCTTTAAAATCATCAGTAGCAATATCCTAGAGCTCAGATTGTGATGTCATAATGCCTCAGTCCACCAATGCCTAAGCTCCATCCTCATCTGCACAATCCTCAAACCCTTTAAAATCATCAGTAGCAATATTCTAGAGCTCAGATTGTGATGTCATAATGCCTCATTCCACCAATACCTAAGCTCCGTCCTCATCCGCACAAGCCTCAGACACTTGAAATCCTAAGTAGCAACATTCTATAGCTCAGATTGTGATGTCATAATGCCTCATTCCACCAATACCTAAGCTCCGTCCTCATCCGCACAAGCCTCAGACACTTGAAATCATAAGCAGCAACATTCTAGAGCTCAGATTGTGATGTCATAATGCCTCATTCCACCAATGCCTAAGCTCCGTCCTCATCTGCACAAGCCTCAAACACTTTAAAATCATAAGTGTCCGAGGCTTGTGCGGTTAAGGCAGAGCTTACAGGAATGGGGCAGGGACAGCGATAGCGACAAAACTCATGGGGAAGAGACAGGGAAATTGAGTTCCTGCAGGGACAAGAACACATTTGTCCCCGTGTCATCCTCTGGTTTACAGAATCATGTATAATGCCCATCCATGCCTGTGCCTATGTTGTGCACAGATTGGGCGTATTCTATAACGGTCTGTCTAACTTTTAGGAATGTCCATGTCCCGCCCATTATCCTCCCCTGGCCACACCCCCTTTTGAGATCTGTGCACTAGAACTTATGCATACCACTTTATAGAATACGCTTACTGCCAATTATTACTAGTTAGGAATTATCAAGTTTCAAGTTTAATCTTTATTTGATGAATCGCTTATAACAATATCTAAGCGATGTACAGTATAAAAACCATCAGAATGTGGTAATACATTTAGTTTACAAAAGTCAATTAAAAGACAGACAATGTTGTTAAAACAGGAAGGGGTGGGAAGGAAGGGGATAAGTTACAATTTTGTTATAAGTTAGAAATTGACATCAAAAGGAAAGCACATTGGGTAGTAATGGGTTAAGATGATATAAGAAGAATGTGAAAACCTAAAATGTTATGTTTTATGAATTGAATGCGTCTTGAAATAGATATGTTTTTAAAATTTTCTTAAACGTGATGAGGTCTGTTTCGTTTTTAATATAATTAGGAAGGGAGTTCCACAATGTAGGGGCTTTCACAGAGAACATATCATTTCGTCTTGTGCCTATGATTCTTAGCGAAGGGATTGAGAGCAATTGTAATGAGGAAGATCTTAAAGAACGAGAGGATTTGTATGGGACAATCATTTTTGCAATATATTGGGGTTCGTTGAAGCTCAATGTTTTGTAAACCAAAAATAAAATTTTAAAGGTAATTCGATGAGTTATGGGAAGCCAATGTGATTTGATTAATAAAGGGGTAACATGGTCAAATTTCTTTGCATTGTGAATTAATTTGACTGATGTATTTTGGATGATTTGGAGACGTCTATTTTCTTTTTGAGTTATGTTGATTAGGAGAGAATTACAATAGTCCAATTTAGAGATGATAAGAGAGTGAACTAAAATATTGAGTGATTTAGCATCTAAGAAAGTAGAAATTGAACGTAAGAGCCGTAATCTGTAAAAGCATGATTTAATTATTTCACTGATATGGTCATGAAAAGATAGATCTACATCTATTATTACACCGAGGATTTTCAACTTAGATACCGATTCTATAGGAGTGTTATCAAGTGTGAATGGTATGTTTTGAAATATATCTCCCTTCCAAGTGAAAAGCATAGTTTTTGTTTTTTGGGTGTTCAAGGCCAGTTTGTTATTGTTTAACCAGTTTTTCATTTTTTCATTTATCAGCGCTGATTGGCTTGCTAAATAAGTTGCATGTGTAAATCAGCAATGCGCACAGACTTGGGCGTGCATCCTTAGTCGCACTATAGAGAATCAGGTCCTAATTGCATGTTAGCACTTAATATGGTTTATTAAAAGGGCCTTTAATTTCTTGATGCTGTTTTGCTTGAAGATATGAGCATGACGACTTTCCTCCCCCCACATCCCCAGTGGAGCTGATAATTTTGACCACATCAACCACTTGTGCCTGGCATGAGGTATCTTGTGCAGGAGATCACATCTTAAGCCAATAGGAGGAATAGAATATAGCATGAAGCTGCAAAATTGTCCTAAGAAGAAAAACAGAGACAGCCTCTCTCCCACATCGGCCCCCCACATTTTCAAGGGTAAGTCATATTTCTCCTTGATACTTGATGTTTTCTTTTTATGGTTGCTGCTGTTTGACTGTATTTCTATTGTATTGGCTTGTCTCTCCGGTTGACTCCTTAATAAAAATGATTTAAAAAAATAAAAAATAAGCCAATAGGAGGAATTTTTTTTTTTACTCAGAGAATAATTAAGCTCTGGAACGCATTGCCAGAGGTTGTGGTAAGAGCGGATAGCGTAGCTGGTTTTAAGAAATGTTTGGACAAATTCCAGGAGGAAAACTCCATAGTCTGTTATTAAGGCATAGGGGAAACCACTGCTTGCCCTGGATCGGTAGCATGGAATGTTGCTACTCTTTGGGGTTCTAGAATCTTGATACTCTCTGGGATTCTGTAATCTTGGTATTCTTTGAGATTCTGCCTGGAATCTTGATACTCTTTGGCATTCTAGAATCTTGTTACTCTCTGGGTTTCTGTAATCTTGGTATTCTTTGAGATTCTGCCTGGAATCTTGATACTCTTTGGCATTCTAGAATCTTGTTACTCTCTGGGATTCTGGAATGTTGCTACTCTTTGGGGTTCTAGAATCTTGATACTCTCTGGGATTCTGTAATCTTGGTATTCTTTGAGATTCTGCCTGGAATCTTGATACTCTTTGGCATTCTAGAATCTTGTTACTCTCTGGGTTTCTGTAATCTTGGTATTCTTTGAGATTCTGCCTGGAATCTTGATACTCTTTGGCATTCTAGAATCTTGTTACTCTCTGGGTTTCTGTAATCTTGGTATTCTTTGAGATTCTGCCTGGAATCTTGATACTCTTTGGCATTCTAGAATCTTGTTACTCTCTGGGATTCTGGAATGTTGCTACTCTTTGGGGTTCTAGAATCTTGATACTCTCTGGGATTCTGTAATCTTGGTATTCTTTGAGATTCTGCCTGGAATCTTGATACTCTTTGGCATTCTAGAATCTTGTTACTCTCTGGGATTCTGTAATCTTGGTATTCTTTGAGATTCTGCCTGGAATCTTGATACTCTTTGGCATTCTAGAATCTAGTTACTCTCTGGGATTCTGGAATGTTGCCACTCTGGATTTTGGCCAAGTACTAGGGACCTGGATTGGCCACCGTGAGAACGGGCTACTGAGCTTGATGGACCATTGGTCTGACCCAGTTAGGCTATTCTTATATTCATGAGTATACTGCCAAGCAGGCAGGAAGGGACCACTACTGCATGTCGAAGCTGCTGTCTTGGAGCATGTACCATGAGCAGCAGCTGTGCATTTTTCCCACACCGGCATAGCAATTTTTCAACACATTCCCCTCTCATTGTAATGAGCACATCCAGAATAAAAATGTGTCGAGCTGCTTTGCTTTGCAAACCGCATGCCAAATTCCACACGTTCATTTTTTAACAGAATTACTACGATGTCACAAAGATTTAATATCACTGGCTATCAAAGCGAATTGCTACTTTGGTTAATACAATAGTTAATGGAAGTGAAAAGTAAATTCCTCTAATTGGCGAGGCAGCTAGAATTTGACTCACATTAAAGCAGATGTGCTTTCAAACGCTCTCATAACAAGCAAATGTAAAATCATTAGCTATCACTCGAAACCAGAAAAGCCTAATATGGCACCACAGCTGAAGGAACAGAAGTAAGACCCAGCCCCGGACTCTCTCTGTGTGCAATCGCTGCCCTTTTTAAATTAACAGAAATAAGCTATTTTCAAGTCAAGGTTTAATGTGAGCAGGTGCAAAGTGATTCATATGGGAAAGAGGAACCTGAACTATAGCTATGTGATGCTGGGTTCTCTGTTTGGAGTCACCGCCCAGGAAAAGGATCTAGGTGTCATGGCTGAGGATACGTTGAAACCCTCAGCTCAATGTGCAGCGGCTGCTAAGAAAGTGAATAGAATGTTAGGAATTATCAGGGAAGGAACGGAAAACAAAGATGAAAATGTTATAATGCCCTTATATCGCTCTATGATACGACCACAACTGCCTCTTTTACTCTGCGCTAATGGCCCCGAAGCCCATAGAGAATTAAAGGGCTTCAGGGCTGTTTCTGCACGGCAGCCACTAGCGCAGCTTTGTAAAAGAGGCTGTATGTGCTGTTCTGGTCGCCATATCTCATAAAAGATGCAGTGGAATTAAAAAAAAGGTACAGAGAAGGGTGACAAAAATGATAAAAGGGATGGGTCGACTTCCCTATGTGGAGAGGCTAAAGCGGCTGAGACAGCTCAGGGCTGATATGATAGAGGTCTATAAAATAATGAATGGGGTGGAAAGGGTAGACGTGAATCGCTTGTTCACGCTTTCCAAAAATACTAGGACAAGGGGACATGCAATGAAGCTACTAAGTAGTAGATTTAAAACAAACCGGAGAAAATATTTCTTCACACAACATGTAATTAAACTCTGGAATTCGTTGCTAGAGAATGTGGTGAAATCAGTTAGTTTAGCAGGGTTTTAAAAAGGCTTGGATAATTTCCTAAAAGAGAAGACCATTGCCCATTCCTGAGATCGCTTGGGGAAAAGTACTGCTTATTCCTAGGATAAGCGGAATAAAATCTGTTTTACTGCTTGGGATCTAGCTAGGGACTTGGGACCTGGGTTGGCCACTGTTGGAAACAGGATACTGGGCTTGATGTATCTTTGATCTGTTCCAGTTCGGCAATTCTTATGTAACCAAGTATAGGACAATCAAGCCATTGTGGCATCACTGATGAGGCTGGCTCTTAGGCATTGGTGGAATGAGGCATTATGACATCACAATCTCAGCTCTGGAATGTTGCTACTCTTTGGGTTTCTGTCAGGTACTTGGGACCTGGGTTGGCCACTGTTGGAAACAAGATACTGGGCTTGATGGACCTTCAGTCTGTCCCTGTTTGGAAATTCTTATTTTCTTAAGTGAGCCAAGTATAGGGCAATCAAGCCATTGTGACATCACTGATGAGGTTGGCTCTTATTGGTGAAATGAGGCATTATGAGATCACAAGTCTCAGCTCTGGAATGTCGCTGCTCTTTGGGTTTCTGTCAGGTACTTGGGTTGGCCACTGTTGGAACAGGATACTGGGCTTGATGTACCATTGGTCTGTCTCAGTGTGGCATTTCTTATGTTATTCAGTGAGCCAAGTATAGAACAATGAAGCCATTGTGACATCACTGATGAGTTTGGCTCAGGCATTGGTGGAACGAGGCATTATAACATCACAATCTCAGCTCTGGAATGTTGCTACTCTTTGGGTTTCTGCCTGGTACTTGGGTTGGCCAATGTTGAAAACAGGATACTGGGCTTGATGGACCTTCACTCTGTCCTAGTATGGCAATTCTTCTGTTCTTTTGACATTCCCACACTAGACACTTCTCATTTTGGTTAATAAAATGGTAATAAAATGCTAGTTAGCAAGTTCTCATCTTTCATAATATTCTCTGTTTTTATGTGAGCAACTATAACCGTGAACCAAAAACACTTTAAAAAGACACACACAGAAAATCTGATAAGCCAATCCAATCTACCTATTTTCCTTATCTATTTGAGCTCCTGTTTTACCAATGCATTTCCTTTATTTAGCACCCTGTACAGTTTTTCGATATCTTCCTGATTTAAAATACTAGATTTGCCATCATCTCCTTAGAGAAGCTATTTTTAATGACTTAACCACCTGTTCTGTGAAGACATAATTCACTCAGCAATCGATATTCAAAATAATTTAATTGGCCAGAAACACAAATTGCTCTTAGTCAGAACTAACTGGTCACAAGCGGGTCTTATTCAGTGACTCTTAAACGGTTAGGCCCTGATTCTGTAAGCGGTGCCTGCCTTCAAAACAGGCGCCTGCCGGGTGTCAATCACCCGAATCGCGGCTCCCTAGGACCTTAGGTGACGATAATGCAGGCCAGGGTTTTTCAGGCCTACATTTCTAGCATCCAGGGTCCTCCTGAATTGTGGTCAGCAGCGCATAGTGATACCAAACTCCGGCATTTCCCCTAACCACACCCACTTCCCAATTCTTATGATATTTTCCTTTTTCTTTAAATTTTTTGCACCCCGTGTCGAGCTCTATCTTTATAGAGTAGATGCGGTATAAGCTTAAGGTTTAGTTTAGTTTAGTCTGGAGAGGTTTTAAAGTTGTAAAGTGCCATGACGTCATCCACCAGCTGGCGATCAAAATCCAAAGGTTCCCAATCCCAAGCGTGTCACACTTTTGGACTTTGATCGCCAGCTGGTGGATGACATCATGGCACTTTACAACTATAAAACCTCTCCAGACTAAACTAAACTAAACCTTAAGCTTATACCGCATCTACTCTATAAAGATAGAGCTCGACACGGAGTGCAAAAAATTTAAAGAAAAAGGAAAATATCATAAGAATTAGTAATTATATGGAGAGCAGCGAGATTTACATTTTTGAAAATAGCCACATTTTCAGATGTTTTCAAAATAATTGGAAAGAGCCCACAGTACGCAGCTAGACAGGAAGATTATTCCAAAGCTAAGTAATTTTGAAATAAAGAGCTTTCCCTAGTTTTCCTTTTAACCAGTCCATTGAGGAGATAGGGAGGGTTTCTGCTATGATGTAAATGATAAACACCTTCAATCTAGCCCACCAGTGGCATCATATGGTGTGTTTTTCTCACTGAGCACAATTAATATTATTTAGGGCTCCTTTTACTATCCACTATCCTTTAACTCCTCGCGTCCTGACTCCACCAGACCCGCCCAAAGATATAAACTATCCTTCCCCTCTCTACGCGGTATTCTCTATTCAGGTAAACTGGGAAAATCTCTTCTCTTCAAAATCACAGGTCTCTGGAACGACCTTACTATGCCGCTGCGGAACCTTACTATGCCGCTGCGGAACCTTACTATCCCGCTGCGGAACCTTACTATGCCGCTGCGGAACCTTACTATGCCGCTGCGGAACCTTACTTTGCCGCTGCGGAACCTTACTATCCCGCTGCGGAACCTTACTATCCCGCTGCGGAACCTGGGCTCTCTCCAACTATTCCGCAAGCAACTGAAAACTTGGCTCTTCTCTAACATGTAATTCTATTTTCCCCCTTACTCTTCCATTCTATATATAAGCTCATGTAAACCTTTTCCTTTCTCTTCTTATATTTTTAAGTTCTTGTAAACCGTGCCGAGCTCCACTTCCGTGGAGAGGATGCAGTATATAAACTTAAGGCCTAGTTTAGTTTAGTTTAGTTTTACTAAGCTGAGCTAGGGCATTAACGCACGGAATAAAACGTGCTACATTACTGCGAGCACTAGACCTTAATACCAGCATTGAGCTGGCGTTAGTTCTAGCCACGTAGCACGAGGTGTAGCATGCGGTAATATCCTGCGTGCGCTAAATACGCTAGCGCACCTTAGTAAAAGGAGCCTTAAGTTCATACATGGAGTTCTCTCGATGTGCAACCCTAATAATATCACAAGATAAGCTGACATTGTACCCTAAAAACTCAGCTGCTTCTTCCGACAGCTAGCTCCTGCAGTTTGTCCACGGATTGCCGCATTCCCAATAGCGCACCTCTCAGTCCTTTGTTGCACCGGTGAGGATGTTCGGGCCGGTGAGGAAATCACCCCAAACGACCTCTTTTCTCGTGGTATGAAGCAAACCGAAACAAATGGCACTGCAAGAAGAGAGACATAAATCTCACCATTGTATATGGATATGCTGTCTCATTCCGGATTTCTTTTATTTCAGTTATTAGAGTATTTCAGAACTGGTTTTTTTTTTTTGTCAGTTTTAATTGTTTTCATTAATATCTAGTTCACTCTGAAAATCACAGCTCTAAAAAAAGTTTTTAAAAATTTTTTAAATTTTTAAATTTTTTTTACATTTTTTAGAGCTCTGATTTTGAGAGTGAGCTTTATGGTATTATCACAGATTTAAAAACATTATCTCCCTATAAGTTTGAGCATTAATATCTAGTGACATTTAATTGATAAGGGATCGTGCAATGTGCTGCCTAGAAATCTCAAAAACGTTCTACCAATCTTATTAACAATATTCAGGAATTAATACCTGATAAGCAGATGCTGTCCCACATGTCTGATTCATCTATCACTTGTTCCTTCCTATTGGTTTTCCTTAATAGAAATGGTAAATTAATATATGTCAGAACAAATTGCAGATAGAAAAAGAAGCGTCTAAGAGCCCTGTTAGGAAAAAAATATATATATAACCCCTCTGGCTCTTCAGTGTCAAAGTACCTTATTTGTCATTTTAATATGGGAATTCAAAATTCTCCAAAACAATGATTGAATAAAGTTTGCTACGCAAACAGCACTGAAGTCATGGCCCCAGGAAAGCAGAACTGGCTGCCAAGTACTGGATGAGCGAGGTTAACCAGGTGACATTTGAAACAGATGCCTACGTTCGAATTCACTGCAGATTCAGCGTTGAGTGGCAAGTTGGCTGCACATAATTCCCGGCGCTCAAAGGCATTATGGGACTGATTCTCGAAAGGGCCGCCTTAAGCCCCTCCTTTCATAAAACTGCAGAAGCAATTTTTAGCACAGGCTGGCACGCTGATGGCTCTGCGCTGCTCCCGACGCTCATAAGCACCGCGCCATCACCAAGACGGTCCCCGGGGCCGAATGCTCCCCCGCTTCCCCCGTCCTTACTACGCCAGTTCACCAGATGATTTTAGAGGTGCCTAGTTGGCCCTGTCAAATACCTATATGTTCCAATTGCTTGGAAAATTATTTCTTTAGGGATCAGTTCTACAACTGGGCATCTCCATGTAGGTGCCCCTAGGATGCACCACAGGACGGTATCTGGGTGCCCCGATTCCCTTCTAGGGTAGAGTAGGGTAGGCTAGAGTAACCCAGAATCACAGAAACTAAGAAATATGAAGGCAGATAAGACCGTATAGTTTCTCCATCCATACCATCCCTTCCTCTCCCTTAGAGATCCTATGTACTTGTCTCAAGTTGGTTTATTTTAATTCAGATACACTTTTTGTCTCCACCACGTCTACCGGGAGGATGTTCCACGCATTCATCACCCTTTCTGTGAAAAAGTATTTCCTTAGATTTCTCCTGAGCCTATCACCTCAGAACTTCATCCTATTCCCTCTCATTCCAGAGCTTCCTTTCAAATGAAAGAGACTCGACTCATGCGCATTTACATTACTCAGGTATTTAAACATCTCTATCATATCTCCCCTGTCCTGCCTTTCCTCCAAAGTCTACAGATTGAGATCTTTAAGTCTGTCCCCATACGCCTTATGACGAAGACCACACACCATTTTAGTAGCCTTCCTCTGGACCGACCCCATCCTTTTGATATCTTTTTTAAGGTGTGGCCTCCAGAATTGTACATGAGGTCTCACCAGAGCATCAATACCTCCTTCTTCACATTTACACACCTGCAATTACAGCAGCCATAAACTTGGTATAACTTCAGGTGTTACGTGCAGCGGGGATAGGGTTACCATTTTTCGGGCCACAAAAATCCGGACACATGGCCCCGCCCTGATCTGCCTCTGGCCCTGCCCTGACCCCTCCCAGTTCAGCCTCCAGCCCCGCCCCACAAACCTCCTCCTCTCTTCCCCGACAAGCTCCGGCCTCATCTGGAGGGCCCGGAGCATGCACGGAGCTGTATGACATGCTCGGATGCCATCCAGATGTGACCGGAGCTTAACAGGGCTTTCCAAAACCCAGACCAACTAGACGCCAAAAATGTAGGCCTTGTCCTTGTCTAATTCTATGCGTGGCACCTATCGGTGATTGACACATGGCAGGTGCCCATTTGCTATGTGCCACATATAGAACAAGCCTCTTAGTGCCACACTAATTGGTGCCTAACCTTAGGTGCCAATCGTAGAATCGGGCCCCTAGGGTTCTATACAGAATGGGCTAAAGTGAAATATGAAACAAAATGAGAAAAGAACAAATTGCATGAAAAGAATGATGACGTGTCATGAAAACAATTGTAAATCAGTAGACATTTCAGCTCCTGATCCACACAGCACCTGAAGGTATGTTTTGTTTGTGCCAAAGCCATGGTTAGAAACCCTACTGTTGTTTTCTTGGAAGCCATCTTGCAGTGAATGCTTGTGGTGGTGTTATTTGAGGAGGAGTGGCAAATGAGCCCTGGGGTGGGGGGGGGATTATCTTGGAGGTTCTCAGTGTGTTATTCTCCTGAAAGTTAGTTATTATGAGAGATCTCTCGATGAACAACGCCCACTATCCCCAAATTGAAGTCTGTTTAGAATGGAGCCCAGCCAAAATGATGCAATGCTACTTCTTTGTAAACAGGTTTCTTTAATTAGAGTCTCTTTCATTTACATACATGCTTTTCTTTATGCAGTTCTGAACCTGGTTCTGAACTGCATAAGAGCATAAGACTAGCCTTACTGGGTCAGACCAATGGTCCATCAAGCCCGTTCTCACGGTGGCCAATCCAGGTCACAAGTACCTGGCCAAAACCCAAAGAGTAGCAACGTTCCACAATCCCAAAGAGTAACAAAAGATTCTAGAAACCCAAAAAGTATCAAGATTTCAAGAATAGCAAGAACTCTGGAACCCCAAAAGTAGCAACATTCTGTGCTACCAATCCAGGGCAAGCAGAGGCTTCCGCCATGTCTTAATAACAGACTACGGACTTTTCCTCCAGCACATATTGGAGGCCATTTTAGAAGGGTTGGGAGACATTTTACTTGCGCAAAAGCTAGTCCATGTAAGTAGCCATTTTAGAAAAACAAACAAACCTACATTCTTCTTCTCATGACTTCCAAGGTATTCATACAATTTTTATGACAGATGGAAGTATAAAAATACGAGGACATCAAAATGGAAGAACGTTGACTGCCTGGAGTAACAATACCGAAGGCCACCAATTATAATAGTGTTATTTTCCAAAATGTACTGTATGTACAATATATTATTTCAGTATGGAGACATAGAATGTTCTAGAATGTTGTCCGATTAAGACCTGAGCTTCAGTGTCTCCCTCTTTTGGTTTTTTTTAATTTTTAGTTTTATTTTGCTGGTTGTAACTTTATTTTGTTTTTTTCATCTACTTGATTTATAGTTTTATGTTGTTCTGTTCATTTTACTTTTAATTTTACCCTGGGCGAGTCAGAAAATCACTAACATCTTTGAATGTAGGAGTTTGGGAGATATAGAACCTAAAGGCCTTGAATGGTTAATCTTTAGCCGAGGCCTTTCCTACCTGCTTTTGGTGACAGCTGAGGATTGTATATTTAATTTATTTTAATTTTTTTTTTCATTATTTGAATTGTACCTTTCCCTCACAATTCTTGGAATTTTGTTAAATCTTTTCTATTTTAATAATTGTTTACTCAGGTACTTTAGCTAGATTTTGAGCCTTCAGGATGCGTGTTTTTGTCGTGTGCGCAATTGTCTCGTGCTCATTTATCGTGCACGTGAATGTCTCGTGCGCGATTGTCTGCGGCCAAATGACTGCGCGCATTTGTCTTGCACGCATTTGACTTGCTACCTGTATTTTATTGTGAAACCACTTAGATCTGTAATATGCTTAAACAGTATATCAAATGTTAATAAAACATAAATAAGAGTTAAACATGTAAACTGGACTCTAAGTCAGTGGTTCCCAACCCTGTCCTGGAGGAACACCAGGCCAATTGGGTTTTCAGGCTAGCCCTAATGAATATGCATGAAGCAAATTTGCATGCCTATCACTTCCATCATATGCAAATCTCTCTCATGCATATTCATTAGGGCTAGCCTGAAAACCCGATTGGCCTGGTGTTCCTCCAGGACAGGGTTGGGAATCACTGATCTAAGTTATCATTGTCTCTACAACATTTAAGACTCCTGATGCAGGCCGGTGTGGTCGAAACGTGTGCATGTGAGTCATTGAAGTGAATAAAAGAGAGCTGTGAAACATAGAAAGCTCACCTGTCTTGATGGGACATCTCCACTGTTTGGTGGAGTCTGTCCCCACTGCCATGTGAAAGGCCTGGGTTCAAGTTCCAGGTTATACTTCTGCGAAAGCACCATGTGGTAAAATGGCTTTTATGGCAGCACTGAGCCTCTTCTGTAGGGTTACCAGATTTTCCAGAATGAAAATCCTGATCCATTGGCCAACCCATGGCGATCCTCTGCAGGCTGCTTTAATGTGAGATCAGGAAACCGGGATGGAGGGAGGGAAGGTAACAGAGGGCCAAATCTCGGGCCTGAGCTTGATACCCCTGCTCTAGGCCTCGTATTCAGTCAGCAACGATCAGCGACTGAAAACTTAAAGAAGCGGAAAGACTAGGGTTACCATATTTAAAGATGGGAAAACCCAGACGCATGGCCCTGCCCCATTCTGCCTCCAGCCCCGCCCCCCAAAAGCCTTGTCTCTTTTTTTTGGCGACATCCAGGCCGAGTTTTGGAAAGTCCATCTGGGACTTGAAAAAGAGGACATGTCCAAGTAACCCTAGGAAAGACGGCTTCAAGAATGTAAAATAAATATTTAATTTCTACCATCTGGCATGTCATTGCAAATTTATTTACAAATGTTTCTAAATGTATTTCTGTATACAAGAGCTGAGGATGGCCAGCAACACTTTGCACTCTACCAAACTTTCACCCACTGCTCTGGGAGGTCTTGATAGAGCTGAACAGTGACTAGCTTTCAAGAGTTAAACGTCCTTCACCAGCTCAGCAGAAAACCTTGAGCTTAATTTCCATGCATGTAAGTGGACTAACCTGGCAGCCCATGCTACTTTATTTAAGTTGTGAAAATGCAGTAGAGTGGATCACCGACCGCCAGCATACAGAGCTCGGAGACTTCCAGATGTGTGAATAGATGTGCCTTCCAAGTACAAATCCCACATGTAGCCCCAAACCACATGGAAAGGCACATTATGTCTGGGGGTGGACAGCGTCTCTGTCATTTCCTGCCTTATATTATAGAGATGAAGGTTTCTGTGCCACAGGCGAGGTTGAACAGCAGCTAATCTGCATGAAAGGGGCAGCATGAGGCAGATAACTTGTTAGAACAAGAATTCTGGCCTTACGAGGTCAGACCAATGGCCCATCAAGCTGCCCATTCTCACGGTGGCCAATCCAGGTCCCTAGTACCTGGCCAAAACCCAAGGAGTAGCAATATTCTTCTTTCTGCAATCAATAACAGTTTTTGGCATAAGTTGCCTTCCTAGAATATACTAGAAGGGCAGCGGTTTCTTTCTATACCTTTGATCCGAAGAAGAAGGATTACCTTCGAAAGCTAATCGAACCATGCTCTAGTTAGTCCAATAAAAAATGTATCACTTGAATTCTTTTTGTTTTGTTCTGTTCCTTTTCATTTCTACATACTCGTATTATCTTTAAGGGTGAACTAACAAGGCTGTCCCCCACCATTTCTTTCTATACCTAAGTGTTCTCTTTTCAGATAATTGGCCCTCCACTTGCACAGTGAATTATGGGTTGTTTGCAACCTTCTACACACTATCTCGTCGTTGTGTTGGGTGGGTATTAAAGACCACTGATGTTCTCTGCTCCATTCCCCTTTGCCCAAAATTATTTCCCAAGGCTTCCCGATTTGACTGTGTGCCTGCAGAAATTTTACCTAGATGAAGGATTTATGCTTGTTCGTGTAAATCACAACTTCTCCTGTGCTCCATCCAACCTCCGCTCCGGAACACACCTACTGCAGTTGCATCCAAATATTGTGAGTACTTGAACTGTGCATACTTTTAGGTATGAGAAAATTTAATTAGAAGTGCCTAAATCAGGATTTTAAGTGTGAAAAAGACATAAAATGAAGCAGGAAAAAGTGTATGATAGAAGGGGTTAAATTATCCTCTAGAGCAGTGGTTCCCAACCCTGTCCTGGAGGAACACCAGGCCAATCGGGTTTTCAGGCTAGCCCTAATGAATATGCATGAAGCAAATTTGCATGCCTATCACTTCCATCATATGCAAATCTCTCTCATGCATATTCATTAGGGCAGTGATTCCCAACCCTGTCCTGGAGGAACACCAGGCCAATCGGGTTTTCAGGCTAGCCCTAATGAATATGCATGAAGCAAATTTGCATGCCTATCACTTCCATCATATGCAAATCTCTCTCATGCATATTCATTAGGGCAGTGATTCCCAACCCTGTCCTGGAGGAACACCAGGCCAATCGGGTTTTCAGGCTAGCCCTAATGAATATGCATGAAGCAAATTTGCATGCCTATCACTTCCATCCTATGCAAATCTCTCTCATGCATATTCATTAGGGCTAGCCTGAAAACCCGATTGGCCTGGTGTTCCTCCAGGACAGGGTTGGGAATCACTGCTCTAGAGCAGTGGTCTCAAACTCACAGCCCATGGGCCGCATGCGGCCCGCCAGGTACTATTTTGAGGCCCTCGGTATGTTATCACTGTTCTGGAACGTTGCCCGCCTCACTGCTGTAACCTCACGCAAGCGCTTTCCTGCGTCTGTATGCGATTGTGAGGTGGGAGTGGAGAGGAGAATCGCGTACAGACGCAGGAAAGCGCTTACGTGAGGTTACAGCAGTGAGGCGGGCAACGTTCCAGAACATAAGGTAACCATTGGAGGCAGTGCAGCTTGTGTTTATGTAATCTCGTGAACTCTCACGAAATTCAGCACCTCTCCTGACGGTGAGTGCTTGATGTAAGATGGAGGTTGTGTCCGGTGCTGGAGGAGGTGAGAGCCGAAGGCGGTTGCGGCCGCGACCACCGGACACTTAAGGCACAAATTCTCCAGTCACAAGTCGGATATTGATTCTCCCCTAGAGGACTGCACCAAAATCTTCTCTCTTGCAGTTGATACTTTAGAACGGGGGTAGGGAACTCCAGTCCCCGAGAGCCGTATTCCAATTGGGTTTTCAGGATTTCCCCAATGAATATGCATGAGATCTATTTGCATGCACTGCTTTCAATGCATATTCATTGGGGAAATCCTGAAAACCCGACTGGAGGACCGGAGTTCCCTATCCCTGCTTTAGAATCTAAATCACAATTTTGCATGAGGTAAAACTCTTTATAGTTTATAAATCTTTTCTTAATTGCTTCTGATCATTTCAGCTATGCACAGCTGAGAGCAGTGCAACATACAGAAAATGAAAAACTATCTAAACTTCACTTTCTGCATGTTGCACTGCTTTCAGCTGTGTATAGCTGAAATGATCAGAAGCAATTAAGGAAAGATTTATAAACTATAACGAATTTTACTTCATGCAACGTTGTCATTTCTTTAATAAGACATTAACTATTTTTTTCTGCGGCCCTCCAAGTACCGAGAAATCCAAAATGTGGCCCTGCAAAGGGTTTGAGTCCGCCGGGCTAGAGTAAATGCTCACATCCAACAGTAGGCAATAAGGTGTGTAAATGATAGAATTTCATAACCTGCATATATTACTGCCTGACCTGCCTATGTCCAACCCAGGTCCATGCTCCCTTGAAGTTGCATACCCAGAGAGTGGTAGAAAACTGGAACGCTCTTCCGGAGTCTGTTATGGGGGGAAACACCCTCCAGGGATTCAAATAGGGGGAAACACCCTCCAGGGATTCAAGACAAAGTTGGACAAGTTCCTGCTCAACTGGAACGTACGCAGGTGAGGCTGGACTCATTTAGAGCACTGGCCTTTGACCTAAGGGCCGCCGCGGGAGCGGGCTGCTGGGCGCGATGGACCACTGGTCTGACCCAGCAGCAGAAATTCTTATGTTCTTATGTTCTCTAGAATTTGAGCGCATAACTTATAGAAAACGGATTAAGGGCAGCTGCTTGTGTAACTGCTATTCAATTATAACCTATTATTGCTCGTTAACACCAATTATAAGCTCATCTAGTATTGCATTCAATTCTTGTTGCCTTATCGCAAGAATGGTATTGTTCAAAGAAGAGCGACCAAGATGGTAAAGGGGATGGAACTCCTCTCATACGAGGAAAGACTAAAACGGTTAGGGCTCTTCAGCTTGGAAAAAAGACGGCTGAGGGGAGATAGGACTGAAGTCTACAAAATCCTGAGTGGAGTAGAACGGGTACAAGTGGATCGATTTTTACTCCGTCAAAAATGACACACTCGAAGTTACAGGGAAATATTTTTAAAACCAATAGGAGGAACATTTTTTCACTCAGAGAATAGTTAAGCTCTGGAACGTGTTGCCAGAGGTTGCGGTTAGAGCGGATAGCGTAGCTGGTTTTAAAAAGGGTTTGGCCACGTTTCTGGAGGCACAATTAGCCATCTCATTTGGAGGATGAAGGATGCAGAGAGATGCATTCAGAATATTCATATAACCCATATACTATATAAAGCACAATTTGAAACCTATATAGGATTCTTTCATCACATAAGGTTGTCACTCTCTGTATATGATATTATACTATGGTGATAATTTTAGAAGCATATTTGCATTTTAGACATGCATAGCCCGGCATTTAGATATTAAAGAAAAGTTTCTATTGGATGAGGAAGTAATTTTTGAGTTTGAACAAGCTGCTGATCGTCAATGGAGTATATTGTCTCGAAAAGAGGTCTTTAGTTTCTTTCGAAATTTGAGATAACAGAAATATGCTTGTAGTGAGCAGGGTTGATGTCCCTCCTACGTTGACAAAGTTGTCTTTTTATCGACGTATCATTGCTGAGTGTGAAAACATAAAAGTTATGGCTATAATACCAAGAAATTTGCTCCATTAAGCAAAAATAATAGTTCAATCTTTAATATTATTTTCTGATTCAGAAGATTTAGAATCAGAAAATAATATTAAATATTGAACTAGGCCAGTTACTGGGCAGACTTGCACGGTCTGTGTCTGTATATGGCCGTTTGGTGGAGGATGGGCAGGGGAGGGCTTCAATGGCTGGGAGGGTGTAGATGGGCTGGAGTAAGTCTTAACAGAGATTTCGGCAGTTGGAACCCAAGCACAGTACCGGGTAAAGCTTTGGATTCTCGCCCAGAAATAGCTAAGAAGAAAAAAAAAAAAAATTTAAATTGAATCAGGTTGGGCAGACTGGATGGACCATTCGGGTCTTTATCTGCCGTCATCTACTATGTTACTATGTTACTAAATTTTAAGAAAAACAGGGCTTTATGCAATCAGTGGCTTTGAATGGGCTGGAAATTTTTTTTTTTTAATTTTCTGATAAGCACAATCAAATTAACGGGAAAAACATTGATTTGCACAGTTTTTCCAACCCTAATATACAGTAGGTATTATGACATGTTAGTGAACCAACCCATAGGAAACATATCATGTATTGACTCTTCCGCATACAAAATTATTTCATATTACCCTTTTTAACACAGTTGAAGTTGATGTAACAGCTCTTTTCTCTGCCAGGTAAGTTAAAGACCTTCCTACAGGTGCAGCAATTACTGTGTGTATACTGAAGGCCTGCCATGTAATTACCTTCCTCGGAGTTAGAATGACGGCAAAGCAACGGCATTGCACACAACTTTCGATATAATTATTACCCATGCAGTCAATTAGAAGAAGGTTCCCAGACTTGGAAGAATAGTTGGAAACCACAGGGCAGGGCACATCACGTCTTTGGAAAAGGCTAAAGATAAACATTTCTGTTCTAATTCCTTGGGTGGTGTGGTTGCAATGAACAACCACGTAAATATGTTACAACATTAATTGAACTTCCTGAAATGGCAAATTCTTGCTCTTGTCCCAGTTAAAATGTTCCCACTTGCCCGGCCTGTCCCTGGTAATCTGATTGCCAACGCTGATTTGCAAGGGGTAAGAATTACGGCTGCATTGATTGGAAAAGGTAGGGGGGGGGGGTGGCGGGAATGCTTTCATGAGGCCGAGTGTCAAATCTCACCGCAGAGATGACCACCGGGCATAAATGTTTGGTCCGTTCATTTCATACACCCATTTTAACAAGAATGAGCTCCTTTTACTAAACTGAATTAAGCCACAATGTACATTTAACGCAGGAAAAATGGCCTAATGCCGGACGTGGGACATTAGTCTTGCCTTTCGCTGCACTAAGGGGGAAAAAAAAAATCTGTTTATGGCACTATGTTTGCAGCTGCTTCTGTACCAAATTATCAGTGTGTAAAAAAAAAAAAAAAAAATGCATTTTAATGACTGCAAGGTGCCAAAACGGGGCAGAAACGGCTGATCTGCATGAAACACGCTCAAGTGCCCATTTATAAAATAGTGCCTAAGGGCTCCTTTTACGAAGCTGCGTTAAGGCATTAACACGTGGAATAGCGCTCTAGACGCTAACACCAGCATTGACCTGGCGTTAGTTTTAGCCGCGCAGCGCGCGGTGTAACGTGTGGTAATATCCTGCGTGCGCTAAAAACGCTAGCGCCCCTTAGTAAAAGGAGCCCCAAGTGTTTCCCCGTGGATCCGTATAGGGGTGGGGCATGGGCGGGCCAGGGGTGTTCCCTTAAAATGCATACAGCGGTATAGAATTTTAGGGATCTGCGCCCGAGTCGCCTAACGGGATTTCCGCCTCGTCTCAGTTGGTGTAAGTCCTCGTGCGCAAATCCTGGTGCCATCCGCTCTTCTATAAAGTCTGCCAGTCCCTGAAAGCAACGCTGAATTTTGAGCAGCATTTATAGAATTTCTCCTGACTGTACAGTATATATTTCTTTAAATTTTTGAGAGGGGGGGCGTGTCACGGGCAGAGAATGGGCAGCCGTTGAGCTGACTTAAGCACGGGCTAACTGACTTTACATGGGAGCTTTAGCACCTCCTTAACACAGGGGTGTCAAACTCAGGTCCGTGGGCCAAATCTGACCCGCAGTGTACTTACGTTTGGCCCCGTGAGAAAATACCAAATGTCCGCTAGAGCTGTCCCGCAGGGGACGTCAGTGAAGGACAGCTATGCTATCGTCATGATGGGTGTCAGTTGTTTTTAGATCTTTCACTTTTATTTATTCAATAATTTTTAATCAGGTATTAATGTAATCACGTGACTATCGGTTTCTTTAGCGTCCAACCTTTTTATTCAGATCTTTGGACATTTTTTTTTTCGTGCCACGTTTTGCATATGTAATGTAATGTAATTTATTTCTTATATACCGCTAAACTCCGTTAGGATTCTAAGCGGTTTACAGAAAAATAGACAATAGAGTACATTAAAATTATAAGTAAAATAGGTACTTAGAAATTCCCTTACTGTCCCGAAGGCTCACAATCTAACTAAAGTACCTAGAAAAATGACAATTAGTAGAGTAATGAAGAAATAAAATAGAGAATAGATGAGAAAAATAAGAAAATAAACATTCTAATAAGACTACAATGATCTAAAGGACTCTGAAAGGTTGATAAAAAGAGGGGAGATAGGAAATAGAAGCAGAAGGGAGAACCGTTGAAACTATAGAATTCTGGGGAAATTTAAATGAAATGTAAATAATATAATAAAAAACAAAAACAAGTGGCAAAACAATGAATGAGATTTAAAAATAAAATATCATAAACTAAAAAGAAAGTGAAAAAAATAAAATAAAAACAAAACAGTCAAGACTGAAGTCCAGCATATGATTATGGTTGTGACTACGGTACTCGTTATGTGACACCCCCCCACCCCCCTTTTAAACTGCCGGCGTTTTTCGAGCCGGTTTTATTTTCGGTTTGCTCAGCTCAGAGTGCCACAGTTTGTCTCTACTAAGTAAGAGCCAACACGGCTTTATTTCATTCTTCCTTTTTATTTTTAACTTGCCCATAGTTATTTTCAAGTTATCTTAAGTTCCCCTAAAATATTAGCTGATGGTTTTTATGTTTTCTGTAGTCTATTGCTGATAAGTTCAATATCACAGGCTTTATAGTAACAATTTTGTGGGTTTTTCTGAAAGAACAACGTATAAATATATAAACTTCAAAAATAATTGTGATGCGAATACTGTGCTCTGATCCGCTAAACCCAGTGCTCAAAAGTAAAACTTAAGCAAGGGCCGCCAGTCGGGGACCATCATCGCCACAGTCAGGTCCCAAAATAGTCCATTGCCGCGCTGCGACGATTGTTAGTGCAGGACAGCTACACTTTTTTCCCGCTTCGCAGCAGAGACTTTTTATTTTTGCTTTTTTTTAAATCTTTCCGCACACAAGGTTTTGTTATTATTTATTTTTTCACTATTTATATTATTTTTTTTTTTGTTGGGTTTTAGGGCTCTTATTACTAAGCTGCGATAGCGGTTTTGTGCGCTGAATTGCCGTGCGCGCTAGACCTTAACACCAGCATTGAGCTGGCATTAGTTCTAGCCATGTAGCGCAGGTGTAGCGCACGCTAAAATCCTGCGTGCGCTAAAAACACTGTCGCAGTTTAGTCAAAGGATCCTTTAGTTTATTATGTGCCCGCGATGCTTCTTTGGCCATTTTTATGTTTGCGCTCTTTTAGTTTCTTTTCTCGAATCTTGTTCTTAAACATGGTTATGACCATGTCACTTGTTTTGGTTGGCCAACGCCTTCTTATGCTATGGTATATTTCAGTTGATAATCGCCTTGTCGAATTTTTTTGACAGCAATGTACGATTTAAAGCTCGCCTGTATTTCTGAATTGATTGAATATGCGCTCTATCCAGGGCCGGATTGAGATGAAAAGAGGCCCTAGGCTATTCCACTTATGAGGCCCTTTCACCTCCCATTTTTAAGTTTGTAAATTACATGAGAGATAATAAAATACATCATTACTGTGATATATATCAATATGTTAAATGAAACATGTTGTTATTGGTACTAACCTTTATAAAAAATGTGACACGGATAATAAATAAAAAAACGTCGAGAACACTTATTTGGACATTTATTCTCAGCACCATATATAGTACTTGTAACAATAACTAATCAAACATAACACACAACATTTACAAAGAAACAAAATTCAAATAATGAAAATCTTTGACTACGAAAATAAAATACACAATAAAAATTATCATATTTTCTATCAAATTAAATTAAATATATTCAATACATTGAAGATTAAACCAAATTCAATTCAGATAAATTTATTTCATAATAATTTGCATTTAAAGTTTAAGTATGAATTATTATGAATTTTAAGTCTTAAACTAAATCAAAAATGGAACTTTATTCAAACAAAATCCAGATCACAAAAAAGAAAATATCAAATTGTATATCATATTAAATTTTATTTTAATAGTTATTTTATTTAAGAATTGATTCAATCCAAGTATACATTTAAAACGAAATAGTAGATTAGAAGAATTTCTTTTTAAACTTTTTCACACCGAATTCTTCTATAAGTTCATCAAAATCTATTTTTCTGAAGGTCTCATTTTCGATGCACAAAATACTCAATGAAGACAACCTCGTCTGGGTCATTGTGCTTCTTAATTGATTTTTGATATTTTTAAGTCTTGAAAGTGACCTTTCTCCAGTACAATTAATGACTATTAAACTGAGAAACAGCCGTAAGATTGATTCCGCATTGGGGAAGGCCACTTGAATATTTTCTTTGAATATTATTTGATACAAGTCTGTATGCGACAATGTGGAATTTTTTGAAGGTTTATGTGTTTGTCTCATCTTTTCTAATAACATTAACACGTGTTTCATATTATTGAAGTAACACGAATCTAACCGAACATGGGGATATCAATAGGTCTGTTCGTTTGTCTGTTCCAATCTACTCCCTATCTGCACTTTATTTATGCAAGAACAAACCAGAGCTTAGTAGCATAAGGCACGTCAATATTTGCCATAGCAATCAGTGAACGTATGAACTATACTTTGGTGCAATCTAGTATAGATCCAATGAGCCAAACGCGTTGATCTTAACCAATACATTTTTATGTTGGTTTATTAGTCATATGCGTAGAATTTCTCCTTATTTTCGGTTCAGTGTTTTAGTGTTCACTGTTTTTAGAATAGTGTAGTTTTAATTTTGCTAACAATTTGAATGTAGGCCCCTCTTGATCTTGAGGCCCTAGGCTGAAGCCTAGTTAGCCTAAAGGAAAATCCGGCCCTGGCTCTATCCCAATTACAACAGGGACGATTAACGGAGGGAAACAAGATTTTATGTATGTGGTATGTTGTCCAAGTTTTTAAGTTTGGCCCACTATGTATATTTGAGTTTGACAAACCTGCCTTAACAGAAGGCAGCAAGTGCTCCCGCACTCATTATTCTCAGTGGCCCTGTGTTAATGCACATGGCCAGGAAAAGATACGCCAAAATGAAGGCTGCTCTAGAAATGAGCTTAGCACGAGGGGAAAGTCTCACATTAGGATGGACTAAGTCCATTTATTTAGCTTACTAAAAGGGCCCCAATATTCCAGTGTGTGTTAGAACTTTTTAATCTGTGCAAATGAATGTGTGTTAATTTGTACATTAATGCATGTTAAATCGATTTAGCATTGCGCTAAACTTTCTAAGGTACGTTAAACTTGATTTAACTGAATTTAATTCCTCACTCACAGTTTGAAAACCCCAAGGCAGGCTGTATTAGTAATTCTCTTTATTAAAATAAAAATTCACCACATTAAATAGGAAAATTCATCCCTAACATTATAAAATAAGAAAGAAAATTATCATTATTTAGTCCACAAATATTTTTGGAGTCAAGAACTAGAAATAAAAAAAGAAAAGAGAAAACAATCTCACTACATTAATTTGGGGAATCTGTATTCAAGTGTGTAAATGATACTTGTTTGATTAATTAAAAAATGATAAATCAATAATTTTAAAAAATAAAATAAAAATTCAGTCAAATGCATCATAAAACGGTGTAAACAATGTTAAAGCAAATCCATCTACACAAATCATATATAGCAAACGGCATTATGGCCTTAACTTAGGGGCAGAGGGCGGTCCGCCCCAGGTGCCTCCTCCTCTCCGCTCCCTGCTCCTCTCCTTGCTGCGTGCGCAGGCCCCTGGCCTTCCCCTATACCATATTTACCGTATTTTCACTCATATACCGCGCACCCGTGTAAAATGCGCACACGGGTATAGCGCGCGGGAAACTGTAATTTATGTAAATAAATTTTTATATACCGCGCACACCCGTATACCGCGCATGCCGCCCCGACTCTCCCGTCGCCGCCCGACTCTCCTTTCGCCCGCCCCGACTCTCATCTGGCCGCCCCGACTCTCCTTTCGCCCGCCCCGACTCTCCTCTCCCCCTTGAAGTCCTGCCCCCCCCCCGATGTCCAATTCACCCCCCCCCCGCAGGACCGCTCGCAC
Organism: Geotrypetes seraphini; assembly: GCF_902459505.1. Taxonomy (NCBI): domain Eukaryota; kingdom Metazoa; phylum Chordata; class Amphibia; order Gymnophiona; family Dermophiidae; genus Geotrypetes; species Geotrypetes seraphini. The sequence continues at coordinate 12,244,093 of NC_047093.1, forward strand.
CCCCACCCCGAAGGACCGCTCGCACTCGCACTCCCACCCCGAAGGACCGCTCGCACCCCCACAGCCTCCCCACCCCCACCCCCATCATGGAGAAGCTCCTACCGTTGTCCTGCTGCTTCCTCTGCCGGCGGTCCCGGCCTTTCTGTGAGCCCTGCGTCTGCTGCTTCCTCTTCCGGCGGTCCCGCCTCTTCTGTGAGCCCTGCGTCTGCGCTGCTTCCTCTTCCGGCGGTCCCGCCCTAAGGGCCGGGACCGCCGGTAGAGGAAGCAGCAGGACAATGGTAGGAGCTTCTCCATGATGGGGGGGTGGGGAGACTGTGATGGTGCGAGCAGTCCTTCGGGGTGGGAGTGCGAGTGCAAGCGGTCCTTCGGGGTGGGGGTGTGAGCGGTCCTGCGGGGTGAATCGGACGTCGGGGGGGGGAACTATGTAAAAAAAAAAGTTGTCAAACGCGCTCACGCGTATAACGCGCATGGTTATGCACGGTTTGTAAAATTGTGTATAACGCGCATGTTATATGTGTGAAAATACGGTACTTCCCCAGCACGAGGCTGCTGATGCTCTATCACTTCCAGGACCCGCGCCTAGGAAGTGGCGTCAAAGAGCGAGTTGACACCGCCGTGGGCTCGCTGCTCACACTGGAGAAGTTAAAAAGGCACGGGGAACGGGAAGGTGGTGCGCGCGCAGTGGGGAGGCGGAGGGGTGCCACCGCCCCGGGCGCAGTTCACTCTTGCTACATGCCTGGCCGGTAGGGCGCTTATTGGCACCTAAGTTAAGGCGCCATTTATAGAATACGGGCCTAAAGGCCTGTTTCTAGTAACATTGCCTTACGTTAGGCGGCAGGAGGCCTTAATTGTTTTAATTGGTGCCAATCAACGCGGTAATTGACCACGTCATTTAAAAACTAATTAACACATTGGGCGGAAGGTTTCAGCGTATTGTATACACTTACATATAAAATGTGGGAATTGTAAAAATAATCCCTTAAATAACCCCTCAAATGCCACAACGACAGAAATGGAACTAAGCATTCGTTGGCTTTGTTTGTTATTTCGGACGGGAAGCAGCAGAGCTCAAAACATGGTCACTATTTCCCTGTTATTTTAAAATGATCCCACATTCCTAGCAAATTCAAGCCTAGCGTCCTCAGACGTGCTCACCTTTCCTCAACAAACGAAACTAAACTAAACTAAGCCTTAAGTTTATATACCGCATCATCTCCACGGAAGTGGAGCTCGACACGGTTTACAAAGTTTAAAAATATAGGAAAGAGAGGAGAAAGCTTTACAAGAGCATATGAATAGAGGAGGATGTGGACAGGGGAGGAGATGTTAGATGTTAGAGAAAAGCCAGGTTTTCAGTTGTTTTTGGAATAGTTGGAGGGAGCCTAGTTTCCGCAGCGGGACAGTGAGATCGTTCCAAAGGCCCGTGATTTTGGAGAGAAGGGATCTTCCCAGTTTGCCAGCGTGGAGGATGCCGTGTAGAGTGGGGAAGGATAGTTTATATCTGTGAGCGGATCTGGAGGTAGCAGGCGTCCAGACGAGGAAGGATAGAGGGATTAGGGGCGGAAGGATGCCGTGAATGATCTTGAAAGCCAGGCAGGAGCATTTGAAATGAATTCTGGAAAGTACTGGGAGCCAGTGGAGATTGGTAAGTAGAGGGGAGACGTGATCAAATTTGCGTTTAGCAAAAATCAGCTTGGCTGCAGTATTCTGGATAAGTTGGAGTCTGCGAAGACTTTTTTTTGTTAACAACCTTTTTTTTTTTTTTTAGGGGGGGGAGGTGTTTGAGCGAGGAATTCTACCAAACTCAGCTCCGACTCAAATTATGATCTCGAATTCTTCTCAGGCTTTGTCACACACTTCAGATGAGAAAACTGTTTACTTATAGTAACACATATTGACTGAAGGAATGCTAATTGCATTTCATCTTTTCCTTGTCTACCGTTTGCATGACTAAAGGTCTGTAGCTTCAGACCATGGGAATTCCCTTAGCAGGAGGCAAGTCCCTGCAGATCTAGGGGAACTGGAGTTGAGGTGCTAATAAAGTAATTTTAGGAAGGCCTAGAGCACAGTCAGGCATCGCACTTTGCCCTGGTTTGATAGGAATTTAATTGCAAAGGAAATTGCTCTGAAGCTGTTAAACAATTTATCAAATGTGCCAATATTTAAGTGCCGGGATAATGCAGGCGGGACTGCCATGATGGAATGCCAGCATGCCCTGGGATGCTTCAGTTTTGTACCATGCCAAAGGCTGGCGTAAGCGTTCACTCTCACAGTCAATCCCCTCCACTCGCAAAATATTCTGAAACTTAGGCCCTCCTTTACAAAATTGCGCTAGTGTTTTGAGTGCCGGCCGCGGTGGTAAGAACTCCGATGCTCATAGTGAGCGTCAGGGTTCTTACCGCCGCGGACGGCGCTCAAAACGCTAGCGCTATTTTGTAAAGGGGAGGGGGGGGGGTTAGTGCTAGTTCCTAATTTTTTCCCCCAACTGTTACTAGTAAAAACCCACCTTTTAGAGTTTAGCATAAATTTAGGCCCCCTTTTACGAAGGTGCGCTAAGCATTTTAGCTATATCAACGCATGCGCTAACCACTAATGCGTCCGTAGGATAACATGCATGCGTTAGCGTTTAGCGTTTGATTAGCACGTGCTAATATTTACCGCATGCTATAAAGCATAGCACACCTTCGTAAAGAGGGGTTAAGTGCCTGAAAGGGGTCATTTTAGGAACTTAACTCTCCAAGTTGAGTGTAAAGCCTTTACGTACTGGCCTCTGTGTTTGTGGAGCTACGAAATACCAGGAGAACATGTTCTCCGTTTCTTCTGGCTCTTTATCCCCAACAGGTCCTATCGGACATTACCTACTAAAATGTACAAATTACATTTTCACTCAGCAAATTGTATTTCTATACTATTGCCACCTGAGGTCTCTGATCTCTGTATTTCCTCTGAATATCTACTTATTGTATTTCGCTGAATGTCCAGCACTCTTGATTGTAAACCGCCTAGAAGTCGCAAGATTGTGGCTAAAGTAATTATTATTATTATTTATTTTAAACAAGGTTCCCCCCCCCTAGGAGATTCAGATAGCTTTGCTCAATCAAAGGGAGCTAAACCGATAAATTAATGTACCATTAAAAATGAGCATAAGATTGTGTTATTATTATTCTTTGGCTACCTTTGTATCAAGCTAAACTATCATCCAAGCCGTAGGCCGTTTTCCCTGTCAAATAAATCCTGTGCAACTGAATAGTCTGGCTACGAAGCCAAGCCAGACCTTCAAGGTGTCAGAGCCTTCATGAGGAAACCGTTACGGATCCTCAGGGTTTCAGTGAACATACCGAGAGACCCATTTCATTTGGAACACGTAAACCAGCGCTTGTATTTTAGGTATTCATGGATGACATGCTATGTGAAATATTTGATTTTGTTTCATAATTTGTGGCCACTTTGTGACAGACCGCTCTCGAAAGTGAGGCAAATCTCGTACAGTAGGTTTATTTCTTGGTCTTACAAAGTACATTAAATTAAAGGATCTTCCCCAGAGTAACAGAAATATATTTAGCCAACCCAGAAGCGAGTAGACTGGAAAATGTTTTATTCTCACAGCCAATATTTTCTGTTTGCTGTTAAGGGCTCTAGTTACTAAAGCCGTGCAAAATAATGCATTAGGTTGTTTCACGGCACAAACATTTTTCACCAGACTGTCCTACGAGACCTTCATACTAGAGAATGACACGGGGAAAAAATCTGTCCCCGTCACCGCCCCGTCACCGGCCCACCATCCTCTGCACCGCCCCATCACCGCCGATCCCTTCACCGCCCCGTCACCGTCACCGCCATCCCTTTCACCGCCCCGTCACCGCCACTGCCATCCCATTCACCGCCCCGTCACCGTCCCCGCTGCATCCATATAAGCCTTTTTCCTTTCACTCCCTCCTTCCAATTTGAGCCGGGAACACTAGCGATCGCACGGTCCCCGCGGCCACTACCTGCCTGCCCGGTCGATCCTGGTGTTTGGCCGGCTCTCTCCCTTCTCCTCACCTTGGTTTGTGGGTTTTCTTTTTCGGCAACCTGCGCGCTTTCCCAGGGAGCCGCACACGCGCGGCTGCTCAGTGTTCGATCTTCTGCTCTGCTGCAACTTCCTGTTTCCGGTTGCGTCAGAGCAGAAGATCGAGGCTGAGCAGCGGCGGGTGTGCGCGGCTCTCTGGTAGCGTGCGGGTCGCCGAGGAGGAGGATCTGCGGACTGGGGTGAGGAGAGGGGAGAGAGCTGGCTGGACACTGGAATCGATTGGGCGGGCGGGTGTGAGCTGCGGGGACCGCGCGATCCTTCATGCCTCACTGCGGGGGACAAGACCATTCACCGCCCCGCGGGCGGTGAATGGCCTTGTCCCCGTCGCCGCAGCGACTGCTAGTTTTCTTCCCCGTTTTCGGCGGGTGACCCGCGGCTAAAATGCGGTGGCCGTGGGTAAACCGCCACCGTGTCATTCTCTACTTCATACTATAGATCCGTAAATTCAGTGGCAAAGTTATTTTTGCATTGTTGCGGCTTAGAATATTATATTATCATTGGTGCAGCATTGCAAAGAAGGCATTGTCATATTAATATAGGGACTCTGGATCACTTGTTATATTTTTGTCCACTGATTCTTAATTTCTGGAGGTCAATTTGGGGACAAATAAATCTTATTCTTGAGTCATCTATTCCCTTAACTTATGAAGCCATAATTTGTGGTACGTTACTGCACGTTAAGCCTACTTTGGATAAATATAAAAGCCGTCTTTTCATGATCATGACGGGAATAGCCATCCAAATGGTCACACATAACTGGAAGAGCCACGACAGAATAAATTACACATTTTGGTGGGCAAATGTCTGTACCACATATAAATATGAGAGAATGAATGCAGAATGTATGGGGTTTAGTAACATAGAAACATAGAAATAGACGGCAGATAAGGGCCCACGGCCCATCTAGTCTGCCCACCTTAATGTCCCTCCCCTACCTTTGCCCTGTGAAGAGATCCCATGTGCCGATCCCATTTGGCCTTAAAATCAGGCACGCTGCTGGCCTCAATCACCTGTAGTGGAAGACTATTCCAGCGATCAACCACTCTTTCAGTGAAAAAGAATTTCCTGGTGTCACCTCGTAGTTTCCCGCCCCTGATTTTCAACGGATGCCCTCTTGTTGTCGTGGGACCCTTGAAAAAGAAGATATCTTCCTCCGCCTCGATGCGGCCCGTAAGATACTTGAACGTCTCGATCATGTATCTTACGGGCCGCATCGAGGTGGAGGAAGATATCTTCTTTTTCAAGGGTCCCACGACAACAAATAATTCATTTAATAAAGTGTGGAGCCCATTGACTACATTTGTTACCTCGCAATAAGGGTCATGTATCTCTCCTAGATTTCCTTACACATCCAGGTTGGGTGGATGGGGGGAGGAAAATTATTTTGAGGATTTAAATTACAGTACTTAATTATAATATTGTAATCACATCATATGTCTTATTGTATTAATAATTGGGAGGAGGATGGAAGAAAATGATTGTTTTATGTATTACTTGTGTAGTTAATACTTGTGTAATTAAAACTTGTGTAGTTTTATGCAGTATTTTATGTTCAATTAATTGTATTGCACTGTCAAAGTTTGAAAATCAATAAAGATTAAAAAATAATAATAATAAATAAAGATGACCAAAAAACGTCCTAATCGCCAGGACATCCAAGTGCCGATTTTTGAAATAATTTTTCTGGACATCTTACGAGGCATTCTAGCTACTGTGCAACCTAAGATCTAGGGGGCGTTTTGGGAGGCATGTTATGGGCGGATTTGGGGTATGCTTAGGGTTGGACGTCCTGCACCTGTAATTGAACCTTTCCCAAGATGTCCTGGATGGAACTTAGACGTTCTAAGCTAAACCTGCTTTCAAAGTGTCTAAGTGCCAAAAAGGTACCCAAACTATCCAGATGGTCACTGTAGGGATTAAGTTATGATCCCCCCCCACACACACTCCCCCATGACCACTAATCTGCTCTCACCCCCACAAAATATGAATGAAACAGTACATACCTGTCTTCAGACCAGCAGCATCTGGCATGAGAAAGGTCGGTAGAGCATTAAACAGATGTCTTAAGTAGCCTGGTAGATGGGCTAATGAGCCATAGAGAGGAAGACCCAGGCCCATAAGCCCTTCTAACCAGTACATTTATGGTGGAAAGTGTGAGCCCACCAAAGCCCTACTATACTGCCATATTGGTGCCACCTGCAGCCATAAGGGCTATAATAGGTTTTTGGGGTATTTTGGAGGACTCATCATAAAATTATAAGGGGGTTATGGTGAAATGTACACATACCACCCTTTGTGTGAAGTTCACAGCAGTGTCCTATAAGAGGCCCCACTGCTCTATTGGCATGTCTGTGTGGCCAGTCCATTACATTTCATATCAAAAAGGTCTAGATTTGGACGTTTTCAACTTGGAGGTTTCTGTGGTTGAAAATGGGGGATAAAGTTAGCCATCCTAAGGTTGGACATCCAGGCGGCCAACATGTCCAAGTAGGCGATTTTCAAAACCAATCCGGCAGTTCAGAAAATGGACTTTTCTTCATCCCCGACTTTGTACGTCTTACGGGAAATGTCCAAGTCGGATTTAGGTACTCAATATCTTCTAAAAAGCTTGACCAGTGCTTTAAAAATGTTTCCCTACTCCAATCCCCTTTCCAAAACTTCCTCTGCCCTGATCCCATTTTAACATCCCTGATCCTGTTTCAAGAATCTTCCACCCCCTGAACTTTCAGTCAATTAGGTCACCTACCACCAATTTTGATCCTTGGATGTTGCTCCAGTGTTAGAGTGAATATATTCATGCATTTATTTTTATTCTTCCCAACCCAATACATTGGAAACAATTATGCATTAGGGAGTGAGAATGTCTGTCTCTCTGGGGGGGCAAAAATGACTCTGAAAATGTAACAGCCTGGGATGAAATTTAGCTTGTGGAAAAACTGATGAAATGACACACATTGAGTTTGAAAATGGATCAGATCAACCTACACCACACTCTATCATCACAACGCCCCCAACGCCCACAACTATTCCCCCCACCTAGCCCATAACTACTGCCACCTACCTCTGACCTAGATATCTACCCACCTATCTCCCCCACTTATCCTCCACAACTACTCCCTCATTTCCACCATCTCATTCAGTTTCTATTGGGAAACATTTAATAGCTCGTACCAAGGTGCCACGTAAACTTTCTTAATTTGTTTGCCTTATCTTTGCCAGAATATAAACCTGTACCATTCTAATCTAATCTAATCTTCAGTTTATATACCGGGTCATCTCTCATCGGAGCGCGACTCAGTTTACAAATAGGAGACTAGAGTGTACATAAATGATGTAAAATGGAGAGTTTAAATTAGAAACTATCATAAAATAGAATTTAGGTTGTTATTGGTTAGTGGATTCTGCAGGTAAACTTTTTAAATATTGTGAAAAAAGCACAGTTTTAAGATTTTCTGAAATACTTGTAGTTGGCCTATCGTTCTAATAGGACCCGGTAGTCCGTTCCGAATCCAGCTTGAAGTAGAGGACTGACAAAGTTTCCCAGTTGATTTAATTCCCTTAAGAGAGGGAAACAATAACTTATACTTCTGTGTGTTCCTCTTATAGCAGGATCTGTATGTATTCCAACATAAAGGGATCCAAGGGTCAAATAGTCCATAAAGAAGTTTTAAAATGATGCTTGCGCATTTAAATTGGATCCTATAACAGACAGGTAGCTAATTAAGCTTTCTCAGCAAAGGAGAAACGTGATCGAACTTTTGTTTCCCAAAAATGAGTTTCATCTCCGTATTTGTAACAACTGAAGGCGTTGCAAACTGCCTTGCTCGATACCCAGATACCCAGAATTACAGTAGTCCAGTTGAGCAAGCACAGTGGAACGAACCAACAATGAGAAATGCTCCTGATAGAATAATGGTCTAACTTTTTTCAGCATGCGCAGACTGAAGAAGCACTTTCTCACTAGCGAATTTATCTGCTCATAAAATGAAAGGGAAGAGTCCAAGATGATACCCAGAACTCTGGAAGAGAACTCAATGTGTAGCGTGATACCAGATTTCATTGTAACAGAAACAAGAATTTCCAACTTTGGCCTGGCCAGTTGAAGTGTCTTTCTAGCTAAGATGATCCTCAATTACTTTTTTCCCCCAATAACCTGTTTATTTCCAAGGATGTACCCTGAGTTCACATTTATCAAATGGCAGTGACTTGGAAAATGCTGGTTTCGTAGGATTTTTTGGATTTCGAAACAACAATTGGACTTTCTGCTGAAAGCACAGAATTTATTTTTCTCTCATGGTCCCCTTCCACACATTGTATATGCCAACAGGGAATGTTTATTGGTAACTAAATACTTGAATGAGTAGCCAGCTGTAGCTTAGAATATCGTGACTAGTAAATACCATGAAATGTTTGCTTTTTAGTTCCTGAGAATTAATGCCGGGCCTCTGCTTGCAAGGTCGATAGAGTTATTGGCTGTGAATTGGGTGAAGGCCTTTGGAGAGTCTTCTTCGAGGGAGGTCCTTCCAGTGCAAAGACTGTACTGGTGCGTGCTATTACCATGTGCTGTAACGTTTCACATCACTGACTATCAAAGCTTTCTACATGGTGCCTGCTGGGTTTCAGGACCTGGGGGGTTCCCTTTCAACAGCGAGAAAATCTGCTGAGAAAGAACATGAGTGAAAACACTTTCAAAGAAATAAATTGCAGTTAGTTATCGCTGGTCTCGGATTTCTTGCCCAATATATTTTGTGTGTGTATTTATTTTTCTTGCGGTGGTGATGGGAGGGTGATGTAGAAAATGTACAGTAGTACAAAAGCAGATGCTTAAAACTGTTCCAGACACAACGGAGGAGTCTTGAGGACAAGATGTCAATAACTCAGCCACGGGCATAAACTGCAAACTTCACTTTATTGGTGGAAGCACTGTGAAGACTTGACTCTGACAGTGTTCCGGCACCTACGCCTTTGTCAAGAGTCTATTGAGCCATCATAAATTTAAAACAATATAAGACACATAATATAACATGATAAAATGTCACATCAAGCAGAAAATAACAACATGGACACATGGAACAATACATTAAAATCTTATTGCAAAGCCTACATCTTATTGGCAACATTGCAGATAACAAAATATGGAAAGACAAAAAAAACAACAACCCAGAACCGACTATATTATTGCACATTTAGAATCAAGTTAAAAATATCAAGTTAAAAATAAACAATCATAAATAAAAATGGTACTCTTTAAGATATTGTCCAAGATTAAAGTGGAACTAGATACGAGGAGAGGAGAAACGAAAGGTGGAAAAAAAGAGTAAAAATAGTGGACCAGATGACTGAGAATATTCCAAGAGAATGATTATGAATGAACCGCCGATGGAAAATGTGATAGATAGTGAAGGGAGCAATTAAACTTAAAGCTTTGTGACAAAATATGTGTATAGATGTGTCTACCTCAAAGTCTGATTTTTCTATCACACGAATAGGGCATTAAGCACGAGATCGACAACAACAAAAAGATTTTACTCAATCGGTAGATAAAAAGTAGGAAAGCCAGGGTTTCAACAGCACAGGGAAGTTGGTTTCTCCCTTCCATGGGTTTTCTCCTAATATTCCCCCTCTTTTATGAACGCAAAGCTTGGGTTATAGTGGCGGAAACTGCTCCGGCGCTCATAGAATTTCTAAAACGCGTAAGCCTGAAGTCATTATGCCATTGTATAGATCCATGGTGAGGCCCCACCTGGAATACTGTGTGCAATTCTGGAGGCCGCATTACCGTAAGGATGTGCCGAGACTGGAGTCGGTCCAGAGAATGGCCACCCGGATGGTCTCGGGACTCAAGGATCTCCCGTACGAGGAACGGCTGGATAAGTTGCAGCTGTACTCACTCGAGGAACGCAGAGAGAGGGGTGACATGATCGAGACGTTCAAGTATCTCACGGGCCGCATCGAGGTGGAAGAAGATATCTTCTTTTTCAAGGGTCCCGCGGCAACAAGGGGGCATCCGTGGAAAATCAGGGGCGGGAAGCTGCACGGGGACACCAGGAAATTATTTTTCACTGAAAGGGTGGTTGATTGCTGGAATAGTCTTCCACTTCAGGTGATTAAGGCCAGCAGCGTGCCTGATTTTAAGGCCAAATGGGATAGACACGTGGGATCTATTCACAGAGAAAGGTAGGGGAGGGTCATTGGGGTGGGCAGACTAGATGGGCCGTGGCCCTTATCTGCCATCTATTTCTATGTTTCTATGCGTTCATAAAAGGGGGAGGGGATTAAGAGCTACATGTAATTACTAAATATTACTGGAACATTAGCATGTCCTGGCCTGTATTAACACTGTTTATCGTGGGTCTCATTTTGTACAATGGGGGGGGGACTTCTTTGTCGTTACTTTACTAGCGTATGGTTCCATACAACGGATCCAGGGCAAGCTTTCTTGAATTCAGATATATTTTTCGTCTCCATCGCCGCCACCAGGAGGCCACTCCACGTATCCACCACCCTTCCCGTGAAAAGAAAACGTCCTCTGAGGCCGCTTCCCAGTCCATCCCTTTCACCTTCATCCCATGCCCTCCCATTCCAGAGCTTCCTTTCAATTGACTCGCCTCAAGCTCATTTATGCCACACACAGTCCATTCTTGCTATTTGCGGTAGTAAAGTTCCCAGGAAAGTTCATGAACCACAAAATCATGAATAATGAAATGCTACGTCTAAGGGAAAATAGAGGTTAGGTTCCAGCAGTACATTTTGTGCCTCAAAATCATGTAAAGTGAATAATGGACCCTATAGGAAAAATAAGGAAGTTCTTCTCAAATGCAAAACAAATGCTAGGAAGTTCTTCTTTACCCAACATGTGGTGGACACCTGGAATGCGCTTCCAGAGGACATAATAGGGCAGAGTACGGTATTGGGGTTCAAGAAAGGATTGGACAATTTCCTGATGGAAAAGGGGATAGAGGGGTACAGATAGAGGATTACTGCACAGGTCCTGGACCTGTTGGGCCGCCACGTGAGTGGGCTGCTGGGCACGATGGACCTCAGGCCTGACCCAGCAGAGGCATTTCTTATGTTCTTATGTTCCTGCATGGGAAAGCATTTGACAAAAACCATAGTAGAACATAGAATTTTGCAAACTTTTTTTTTTTAATATTATTTTCTGTACTGCTTATAGAAGTAACATTTTTAAACCAAATAATTGTATGCAACAGTGCTGAAAAATAACTACAGTAATGTATTTATTAAAAAAATTTATATACCGCATACAACTAAGAACATAAGCAGTGCCTCTGCTGGGTCAGACCAGAGGTCCATCATGCCCAGCAGTCCTCTCACGCGGCAGCCCATCGGGTCCAGAACCTGTATAATAATCCTCTATCTATACCCTTAAATCCCCTTTTCCTTTAGGAAATCATCCAATCCCTTCTTGAACCCCGATACCATACTCTGTCCTATCACATCCTCTGGAAGCGCATTCCAGGTGTCCACCGCCCTTTGGGTGAAGAAGAACTTCCTAGCATTGGTTCTGAATCTGTCCCCTCTTAATTTTTCCGAATGCCCTCTCGTTCTTGTAGTTTTCGAAAGTTTGAAGAATCTGTCCCTCTCCACTTTCTCTATGCCCTTCATGATCTTGTAAGTCTCCATCATGTCTCCTCTAAGCCTCCGCTTTTCCAGGGAAAAGAGTCCCAGTTTCTCTAATCTTTCAGCATATGAAAGGTTTTCCATACCTTTTATCAATCTCGTCGCTCTTTTCTGAACCCTCTCTAGTATCGCCATATCCTTCTTAAGGTACGGCGACCAATATTGGACGCAGTACTCCAGATGCGGGTGCACCATCGCCCGATACAACGGCAGGATAGCTTCCTTCGTTCTGGTTGTAATACCCTTCTTGATAATTCCTAGCATTCTGTTTGGCTTCTTAGAGGCTGCTGCGCACTGTGCCGACGGTTTCATTGTCTTGTCCACTATTACCCCCAAGTCCTTCTCTAGGCTACTTTCACCCATTGCCAGCCTTCCCATCGTATAGCTTTACATCGGGTTTCTGTTTCCTACATGCAAGACTTTACATTTCTCTACATTGAACTTCATCTGCCATCTCGTCACCCACTCCCCTAGTTTGTTCAGGTCCCTTTGTAAATCTTCGCAGTCCTCTTTAGTCCTAGCCCCATTAAATAGTTTGGTGTCGTCTGCGAATATTATTACATCGCACTTCGTCCCTGTTTCTAGATCATTTATAAATACATTGAATAGCAGCGGTCCAAGCACCGACCCCTGCGGAACACCACTCGTGTCCCTCCTCCAGTCTGAATAGTGGCCCTTCACTCCTACCTTCTGCTTCCAACCAATTCCTGATTCATCTGTGTACGTCTCCTTCCACCACATACATAAAATTTTGTTTCCCTCGGTTAATCGTCCCTGTTATAATTGGGATAGAGCGCAAATTCAATCAATTCAGAAATACAGGCAAGCTTTAAATCATACATTTCTGTCAAAAAAATTCTACAAGGCGATTATCAACTGAAATATACCTTAGCATAAGAAGGTGTTGGCGAATAATTGAGTTTTCAGCATTTTCTTAAAATTCACTCTCCCCATACAAAACCGCAGGATACCAGGCAAGGCATTCCATAGTTCTACGCCAGCCACGCCATGCTCCGATCCTAGCATGGATAGTCGACATTCTACCCTCTACACTTAGGGCTCCTTTTACAAAGGCGAGCTAAAATGCCGTGCGCACTAGCCGCTACCGCCTCCTTTTCAGCTAGCGCGTGCTATAGCGCCCGCTAATCTTGTGCGTGCGCTAAAAATGCTAGCGCACCTTAGTAAAAGGAGCCGTTAATTTCATCCCATTTACATCCCTAAGCTCTCTTTTCGGTTTATAGCAATAGTGGCACTTTACGTGGTTGGCATGGTTAGGGGCAGGTCATGGGTGAATTTTGGGCATCTAGGCACCTAAATTAGAAGTTTGAGAAGTATTTGGGTGCCACTAGGTGCGATTCTGTAAAGTGACTACCCTCTACCATGGTTTAGTAAAAGCCAACATAAGTGAATTTGCCCAGAAAAGCAAACTTTTTGGGTGGCTCTTGAAGACCAACATAATGGAAGCCCTGGCCAGGGCAGGATTAACCAGTAGGCCAAGTAGGCACGTGCCTAGGGCCCGAAAGGGTCTAGGGGGCCCGATGAAGGAGGGCATCAACATTGTTTTCTCCAAATGGCGATGGGCCCCTCCAGCATCGATCGTCAATGCGGGCCCCCCCCCCCCCAATCGACGGAAAGTAAGACATGCAAGCAACGTGGGTAAGAAAGGCAACGGGAACTGTAATTTTGCAAGCGGTGCTGCTTGCCCAAAGCTTCCTGTTTCCGCCTGGGCACATGGTGGGGCGGGGCAGGGCAGGAGGCCCAGTGTACTTGGGTGCCTGGGGGCCCTCGACGAATTAATCCTGCCCTGGCCTTGGCTATACCCTTCTGCAACCTTAACCTTCTGAAAGCCCGCTAACTTTAAACTCATCGTACAATGCCTTTCACCAGACAGAAAGTCCAGATTCATGGACTGAACAGGTTAAAGAAAGCCAAAAATATTGTCTGATTGCTAGTTCAGTTTGCAATCCATTGTTAATCTTCAGATGTTTGCTTTACACCTTTGTTTCAGGTCAAGTTAATATCCAGTGGTGTTTCTAACATAGCAGTGAAGGCTTTGAATGGCAAAACTTAGCCTGAAGCAATCATCCTTCTTCCTTCCTGGATGAAAGACCAGGAGCTCACCTTCCAAAAAGAGAAACAAAATACAAAGCTTATTTCTTGCAGTCTGGCCTCCAAATGTCCTTCGGTTCTTCATTTCACCAGAGCTGCCAAGAGCTGCCTTTTATCTCAGAACTTTCAGATAAACATAACCATGGCTTCGACTTTGTCCACCAAACTAATCCATCTGTTCCAGTCAAAGACAAGCAGAAGTGTGATTTCTCCCCTTCCCCCTCCTTTCATGAACAAGTTCAGCAAACCAAGCAGGATGTTTGTGGGTTTGTTAAATTAGTTAGTCTAATGTATTATAGAAAAAACTAGTCTTTAAGCCCGTTACATTAACTGGTCTAGAATAGATGTGTCTGTCTGTCTGTCTTTCTCTCTCTCTCTCTCTCCTTGGCCGCTTTCTGTCTGTCTGTCTTTCTTTCTGTCTGTCTCTCTCCATGGCCGCTGTCTGTCTGTCTTTTTTTTATTTGTCTCTCTCTCTTTGGCTGCTGTCTGTCTTTCTGTCTGTCTCTCTGGCCTCCTGTCTGTCTGTAATTCTTTCTGTCTGTGTCTCTCCCTGGCCCCCTGTCTGTCTGTCTATTTTTTCTTTCTTTCTTACTCTTTGGCCGCTGTCTGTTTGTCTGTCTGACCCCCTGTCTGTTTGTCATTCTTTCTATCTGTGTCTCTCCCTGGCCCCTTGTCTGTCTGTCTTTCTTTCTGTCTGTCTCTCTCCCTGGCCCCCTGAGCAAACCAAGATTGCTGCCTGCCCACCAGCATACCCCTCCCCCCAAAGCAGCCCCTTTTCCGTCTCCCCCTCCACTTCCCTGTGCAGCAGTAGCAGCCGGACGCCTTGCTGCACCTGCATCCTGTCTGCTTCATCCAGGCCGAAGGACACCCTCATGCCGTTGCTCTCGCCGCCGCTCAAACTGCCGCACGCCACAAACCGCTGCACGTGACGAAAATCGAACACGGCCATGGAGTAACACATCACGCTGTCAGCGATCACGGCGTTGTAAGTGCGCATGCGCGCTTAGGGTTTTATTATAGAACATGATATAGATTCCACAAAAAGCATCTGATCCATGCTGGATTTTATGAGGATTTTCACAGATTTGCAAAGACTGCAGGAAGCAGATTCTATGCGAAACTCTGCCAGGTATTTGTGACCTCAACTGGCCACTGTTGGAAACAGGATTTTGGACTAAATAGGCCCTTGTTTAGATGCAATAGGGGAACTCTAATCCCTCCCCCCTCCCCCCCCAATACTCAGCAGGGACTTACATATGATAAGCAGGTGGATTTGGGACAGCATTTGAGCTGCTCTAAATTCACCCACTCGTATGGGCCCTGGCTGAATATCAGATATTCAAAAAGAGGTTTATCAAAAATATGATAATGTACTACGTTGACGGAAAAGATCTCAGAAATGCACGCCAAAAGATCCCGCAATCTCTTAAAAGCTTTAATGTGGACGGAGGTTTCATTCATTGATGCAAAAACCTTCAATTTTAATTGTGCATTATTTTAGCAATCTTTATTTAAATATTTCCACTCTCTTTTTTTTACTTTTCAATATTTTCTATCTGTTTTCAAATTTAAATTAATACAATCCCCTTCAGAGAATATGCAAATTTCTCTCAAAGATAAGAGTGCAAAAAGACTATTTTTCATAACAAGTGTTTGAAAATCAACAAACCACTGATCTTATTAGCGGCATGGAGGATTTCGCCCTTAAACATCGGACTTTCTCAAGGCAAAGAATTATTCACTCCGTAAAGTACAGCGAAACGGGCCCCGTCGGCAGGCATAAGACATTAGTGAGCTGTGTAATTGCAGCGGTGCACAGGAATGATGAAGTATTTTAAGTATCTATGAAAAATAGTCTTTTTGACTTATGAGGTAGTCATATGTGGTACATTATTGCATATTAAGCCCCCCTTGGACCGCTATAAATGTCGGCTTTTTCTAATTATGACCGGGATAACCATGTAGACGGTAACTCGTAATTGGAAAAATTATGATCGCCTTAAATTTCCTTTCTAGTTGGCGAATTTATGCTCCAGCTATAGGTATGAAAAAATGGGGGGCATAACAATTTATTTAAACTGGTTTGGGGCCCTTTGACGTCTTTTATTACTTCATTAAAGTTGTCTTTGATTTTTGCCTATTTCCACACACATCCAGGGAAGGGTGGTGATGGTGGGGGGTTATTTCTATCTTAATTCTAACCTTTTGAGTATATACATCCAGGGTGGGTGGGAGGGGGGTGGGATTACATTACTATTTTAATAAGGAAAGGTTATTGAAAGAATCTATGTACACTTCCCCCTCCCCATTCGCGGTTTCCCTACTCGCGATTTCACATAATCGCGATTTTTTTTTGGGGGGGGGAGGAGGGAAAAAACAAAAACCCATATTTTTGTCTTCCCCCCGGCATCTTGGCCTTATTGGTGGTCTTGCTGGTTTTCAGGGCAGGAGCGATCTTCCTACGCTCCTGCCCCGTGCAGATAGCCATTAGGAAATGGCTGTGGGGAGTTCCCGTAGTCTCTCGAATGTTAGGCAAAAAGATAGAAGAATTAAAGGGTAGGAGAGAATAAGCTGGAGGAGAGGGTGCAGAGTCTTCTACAGGGAAGAATTGAGTTGACATTAGAAGTACAGACTATATTGGATGAGAAAGAAATCTTTGAGTTGGAAGAAGCTATTAATTGTCAATGGAGTTTAATGTCTCGAAGAGAAGAGTCTTTAGTTTCGAAATCCGAGATAACAGGGTTCCGTTTTGATGGTTATCGGGAGGCTGTTCCAAGTCTTTACGCCGATGTAGGTGATAATTGTGTTAATTAGGTGCTTGTACTTAATTCCTTTAGGAGACGGAAGGATCAGAAGAAGTTTCTTGATGTTTCTGGTTGAATTGGACCAAGGATTGATGAAAAGGTTTATGAGAGGTTCAGCTGAGCTTGCATATAAGGTGTGATACACAATGCATGAGATTTTGAATTTAATGCATGCAGAGATTGGCAGCCAGTGAAGTCTGTTGAAATAGGGCGATATGGAGTCAATTTTTTTAAGTTTGTAGATTAGCTGTATTGCTGTGTTTTGAATCAGTTGCAGTTTGTGGAGGAGGGTGCCGTTTATACCTGCATAAAGGGAGCTGCAGTAGTCCAGTTGAGACAGTACTAGCATTTGTGTCAGTATTGTAAAGTGGTGATTGTGGAAGAAGGTCTGATCAGTCGGAGTTGTCTCATGCTATAGAAGGTATTTTTTTTTTTCATAAGTTGGAGATCTGGGGTTTGTAGGAGAGGGTTGAGTCCAATATGACCTTGAGTATTTTGGAGGTTTTGTTGATATCTAGTTTGGTTCCTGAGGGTAGGGTGATGGCGGTAGGGACATTTTGTAGGAGATTGTTAAACCACAGCACTTTGGTTTTTTTCTGTGTTTAGTTTGAACGTTTGAGTGTGGCCCACTTTTGTATCTTGTCTATGCTGTTGGCAATTCTCGTAGAGGTGTCTTTGGAGTCCTGTTCAATTGGGATGAGAAAGAGTATGTCATCGGATAATAGGCTCTCATTGTTATTGAAGGTAATATTGCCTAGGGAACTCATGAATAGATTGTAGAGTATATGGGAGAGGAGGGATCCTTGGGGAACACCGCAGAATGCCTGCCAGCTTTGTGAGAATTCCCCACCTTTATGGACAAGGTAATTTCTATTCTGTAGGAAGTCTTTGAACCAGTTGTATACTGTGCCCACTATGCCTCATTTAGAATATTGTGTACAATTCTGGAGGCCGCACCTTCAAAAAGATATAAAAAGGATGGAGTCGGTCCAGAGGAAGGCTACTGAAATGGTGTGTGGTCTTCGAGATAAGGCATAAGGGGTCAGACTTAAAGATCTCACTCTGTATACTGTGGAGGAAAGGTGGGAGAGGGACCATATGATAGAGATGTTTAAATAACTATGTAATATAAATGCACATGAGTTGAGTCTCTTTCATTTGAAAGGAAACTGCAATGAGAGGGCATAGGATGAAGTTAAGAGGCTCCAGAGTAATATGAGGAAATACTTTTTTACAGAAAGGGTGGTAGATGCATGGAACAGTCTCCCAGAAGAAGTGGTGGAGGCAGAGACTGTGTCTGAATTCAAGAAGGCATGGGTAAGGCATGCGGGATCTCTTAGTGAGAGGAGGAGATAGTGGATGCTGCGGATGGGCCATTTGGCCTTTATCTGCCATCATGTTTCTATAACCCTAAAGCTCTATGACCTCACAATGCAGGTGTAAAGAGCCTTAGCCTATAGGAAGAGGAGATGCAAATGTTAAGAGCCTTAGCCAATAGGGAGAGGAGGAGATAGTGGATGCTGCGGATGGGCCATTTGGCCTTTATCTGCCATCATGTTTCTATAACCCTAAAGCTCTATGACCTCACAATGCAGGTGTAAAGAGCCTTAGCCTATAGGAAGAGGAGATGCAAATGTTAAGAGCCTTAGCCAATAGGGAGAGGAGGAGAGAGTGGATGCTGCGGATGGGCCATTTGGCCTTTATCTGCCATCATGTTTCTATAACCCTAAAGCTCTATGACCTCACAATGCAGGTCTAAAGAGCCTTAGCCTATAGGAAGAGGAGATGCAAATGTTTAGAGCCTTAGCCTATAGGAAGAGGAGATGCAAATGTTTAGAGCCTTAGCCAATAGGGAGAGGAGGAGATAGTGGATGCTGCGGATGGGCCATTTGGCCTTTATCTGCCATCATGTTTCTATAACCCTAAAGCTCTATGACCTCACAATGCAGGTGTAAAGAGCCTTAGCCTATAGGAAGAGGAGATGCAAATGTTTAGAGCCTTAGCCTATAGGAAGAGGAGATGCAAATGTTTAGAGCCTTAGCCAATAGGGAGAGGAGGAGATAGTGGATGCTGCGGATGGGCCATTTGGCCTTTATCTGCCATCGTTTCTATGTCCTGATAAGCAGATGTGGCCTGACAGAGACTGTCACATCAATGTGAGAACAGAGCAGCATTGACAAATAGGCCACTTCAACGTTCCTCCTGCTGCTTGGCTGCGTCAGGGCATTGAAAACCGGAACCGGAGACGATGCAGTAACACAACGCGGAAGTACAGCATGTGCTCTGATAACCTCCTAACACACCACCATTGTCCAAAGGTAGGCTGCCCCACCAGTAGGTGGCTCCCTGAATTTGCATGGTTTGCTTAATGGTGCTAACATCTGCCAGGAATGATAGTCCATTATGTTTTTTTTGTTTCAAATAGGAAACGTTGCAAAATAAAACAGGAAATACCGCTGGTGCTTCTGAATCCTTTTAAAATGAGAGCACATCCCTGGTCTCCAGGCTCTCTTCCTCAATGGCATGCACAAGGTACTGAGGTGATAGCTCTTCTCATAACATGAGATGGGTTTTATGTCAGCTGGAAATGAGGAATGGCAGGTTAATGCATTGTGTATATAGCTATGTTGATCTTTAGATCTTATCAGGCAGAGACTCTAAACCAGGAAGAGATCGTTTAAGCTTTAAGGTCACTACAACCGATGCCTTAGTTTGGCTTATTTCTCAGGCTAGGGAAAAAATAGCCACTGCCAAGAAAAAAAATCCATAGATTTGCTATTCATAGAATAATCATGCAAATCACATGCAAAAGTCCAAATAAAAGCGGAAATCCAGTGACCATAGGTACACGATATGCAATTTTTTTTATTTTTTCCGCACAGCTCTGTGCTCTGCAAATAAGATTTAATTCCCACAAGAAATGGTTGCGCTTCGTGGAGAATGTGAACTACAGACACTTTAAGGGCTCCTTTTACTAAAGTGCGCTAGGGCTATAGTGTGCGCTTCATTGCCCCGAGTGCTAGACCTTAATGCCAGCACTGAGCTGGCATTAGTTCTAGAAGCGTAGTGCATGGTAATTTCCTGCGTGCGCTAAAAACGCTAGCGCACCTTAGCAAAAGGAACCCTAATTCTCTATTATTTTGTCTATTGTAATGAGTAAAAAAAATAATCTTTTGCGTTGCAAAGAAATGTTTGTTTGTTTAGTTATCTCTAGACAGGAGAAAACATATTGCACTGAGCTTATTCCCGGGGCCAGCATTTCCTTCAGGCTCCTTGCTGCCAATTTTCAAGGATGTACTGAAAAGGGGACCTACAGTACGTGCTCTCAACCAGGACAATTTTAACAAGCTGTTCACTTGGGTAAATAGTAGCAATGCACTTAGAAAAAATATTAAATAGTAGCAATGCACTTAGAAAAATTGTACTTAGAAAATGCACTTAGAAAAATAGTACTTAGAAAAATGCACTTAGAAAATAGTAGCAATGCACTTAGAAAAAATATTAAATAGTAACAATGCACTTAGAAAAATAGTACTTAGAAAAATGCACTTAGAAAAATGCACTTAGAAAAAAAAAAATCTCTTCATTTTGGGTCATTTTATTTCGATTTTTATCTCGTCCTCCCCTAAGAGCTCCTAATGGGTTACATTCATGGTGCTAAATCTAATTTACATGTAGTGTATCCACCCTCACGGTCTCAAACGGGCTCGCAATTTAACAAAAATGCCTTAGAGCAGTGGTTCCCAACCCTGTCCTGGAGGACCACCAGGCCAGTCAGGCTTTCAGAGAGTCGAACTGCTACAATGTGGAGCAATTTTGAAACTGTGCATCAAAACACAATTATGGGGGTTCCTTTTTCATGAGGAACTTACACCCAGTTTGAGAGCAAAAGGGTCTGCACACTTTCCTTTTCAAATGTACTGTGGGTGCAGCTTCTTAGCTTGTACATTTTTTAGGGGGGGGGATAATCTTTTTAATCTCAGTAATAATCTCAGTAAATGGGCCCATTTACTAAGGGGTACTTTTATTAAGGTGCGTTAACTGGTTTAGCGCATGCTAAATGCTAAAATGTCCATAGGAATAAAATGGATGTATTAGTGTTTGGCGCATGCTAAATCATTTAACGCATCTTAATAAAAGGACCCCTAACTTACTGTATGTTAG
Organism: Geotrypetes seraphini; assembly: GCF_902459505.1. NCBI lineage: Eukaryota > Metazoa > Chordata > Amphibia > Gymnophiona > Dermophiidae > Geotrypetes > Geotrypetes seraphini. Next base: position 12,264,880 of record NC_047093.1, read on the forward strand.
TTGTTAACCTGAAATTTAATAAACAATACACTAACAGTTACACTTCTCCCTCCGGATTCGCGGGGGATAGGGGCAGAGCCGGACCGCGAATGGTGAAATACCGCGAATATCTTCTGGTCCGGCTCTGACCCACCCCCGCCTACCTCTTGCCTTCTCCCCGGCATCCCGGCCTTACCTGGTGGTCCTAGCGAGCTTTCGGGGCAGGAGCGATCTTCCTACGCTCCTGCCCCGTGCAGATCGACAATAGGAAATAGCTGCCGTGAGTTCCCGTAGTCTCTCGACAAGAATGGGGAGGGGGAAGTGTAATCTGAAGTTTAGGCCCCTGCGTTTTATTCTGGAAAGCTCTGAAAACTTTCTTGTTTACCAAACATTTTGGAAACTAATCCATTTTAGCTCACTTTCTCTTTTTACGTTTATGTACTATGCTTACGTTATTGTTAACCGAGCCAAGCTCCTTTTGATTGAAGACCTGGTCTATAAAACTTAGTTTAGTTTAGATTAATACATGTTATCTTACAAGGTGAAGGATTTTTCCTTACAGTTAATACATGAACATAAGAATAGCCTCACTGGGTCAGACTAATGGTCCATCATGCCTAGTAGCCCGTTCTCACAGTGGACAATTCAGGTCACTAGAGTAGTACCTGGCCAAAACTCAAAGAGTAGCAACATTCCATACAGAATCCTAAGGAATAGCAAGATTCTAGAATCCCAAAGAGTAGCAAGATTCTAGAATGCTATTCTAGAAACTACTCTGGCTCGGTCCAAAATTAGAACAGCTGCCCACCCTCTTCGCACTGCCCCCTGGTGCCACACTGCAGCTTGAGTTCTCAAGCAAAGTTCTAGGCATCATCATCGACTCTTCTCTTTCCTTCAACGACCACCTCAACTCCCTGGTAAAATCATGCTTTTTCAGCCTCCACATGCTGAGGAAAGTGAGATCCTGCTTCCGCCATCCTTGTTCAATCCATCATCCTCTCCAGACTAGACTATTGTAATTCCATCTATCAAAGTCTAACTACAAAAAGTCTTCAAAGACTTCAACTAATTCAGAACACTGCGGCCAAGTTGATCTTCGCAAAACGCAAATTTGATCATGTTTCCCCACTTCTGTCCAAATTGCACTGGCTCCCAGTAATTTCCAGGATTCATTTTAAAAGCGCCTACCTAGCTTTTAAGATTCTACACTGCATCCTCCCTCCCCTAATCCCACTATCTTGGAACTCCTCGAGTCCTGACATCATCAGGCCCACTCAAAAACTTAAACTATCCTTCCCCTCACTAAAAGGTATCCTCTATGCGGGAAAATTGGGAAAATCTCTCTTCTTTAGAATCACAGGGCTTTGGAATAATCTTATTGCCCCACTACGGAATCAGGGCTCTTTCCAACTATTCCGTAAGCACCTGAAAACTAGGCTTTTCACAAAAATGTAATGCTCTACTCCCCCCTGTACTCAACCTTCAAACCTAATATGTTATTCCTTCCTATATTAGTAGTAGATGACGGCAGATAAAGACCCGAATGGTCCATCCAGTCTGCCCAACCTGATTCAATTTAAATTTTTTTTTTTTTTTTTTTTCTTCTTAGCTATTTCTGGGCGAGAATCCAAAGCTTTACCTGGTACTATGCTTGGGTTCCAACTGCTGAAATCTCTGTTAAGACTTATTCCAGCCCATCTACACCCTCCCAGCCATTGAAGCCCTCCCCTGCCCATCCTCCACCAAACGGCCATACACAGACACAGACCGTACAAGTCTGCCCAGTAACTGGCCTAGTTCAATATTTAATATTATTTTCTGATTCTAAATCTTCTGTGTTCATCCCACGCTTCTTTTAACCCAGTCACAGTTTTCCTCTCCACCACCTCTCTCGGGAGCGCATTCCAGGCATCCACCACCCTCTCCGTAAAGTAGAATTTCCTAACATTTCCCCTGAATCTACCACTCCTCAACCTCAAATTATGTCCTCTGGTTTTACCATTTTCCTTTCTCTGGAAAAGATTTTGTTCTACGTTAATACCCTTTAAGTATTTGAACGTCTGAATCATATCTCCCCTGTCTCTCCTTTCCTCTAGGGCAGGGGTGTCAAAGTCCCTCCTCGAGGGCCGGAATCCAGTCGGGTTTTCAGGATTTCCCCAATGAATCTGCATGAGATCTATTTGCATGCACTGCTTTCAATGCATATTCATTGGGGAAATCCTGAAAACCCGACTGGATTCCGGCCCTCGAGGACCGACTTCGACACCTGTGCTCTAGGGTATACATATTCAGGGCTTCCAGTCTCTCCTCATACGTCTTCTGGCGCAAGCCTCCTATCATTTTTGTCGCCCTCCTCTGGACCGCCTCAAGTCTTCTTACGTCTTTCGCCAGATACGGTCTCCAAAACTGAACACAATACTCCAAGTGGGGCCTCACCAATGACCTGTACAGGGGCATCAACACCTTCTTCCTTCTACTGACTACGCCTCTCTTTATACAGCCCAGAATCCTTCTGGCAGCAGCCACTGCCTTGTCACACTGTTTTTTCGCCTTTAGATCTAAGGACACAATCACCCCAAGGTCCCTCTCCCCGTCCGTGAATATCAGCTTCTCTCCTCCCAGCATATACGGTTCCTTCCTATTATTAATCCCCAAATGCATTACTCTGCATTTCTTTGCATTGAATTTTAGTTGCCAGGCATTAGACCATTCCTCTAACTTTTGCAGATCCTTTTTCATATTTTCCACTCCCTCTTCGGTGTCTACTCTGTTATAAATCTTGGTATCATCTGCAAAAAGGCACACTTTTCCTTCTAACCCTTCAGCAATGTCACTTACATACATATTGAACAGGATTGGCCCCAGCACCGAACCCTGAGGGACTCCACTAGTCACCTTTCCTTCCTTCGAGCGACTTCCATTAACCATCACCCTCTGGCGTCTGTCCGACAGCCAGTTTCTGACCCAGTTCACCACTTTGGGTCCTAACTTCAGCCCTTCAAGTTTGTTCAACAGCCTCCTATGAGGAACTGTATCAAAGGCTTTGCTGAAATCCAAGTAAATTACATCTAGCATATGTCCTCGATCCAGCTCTCTGGTCACCCAATCAAAAAATTCAATCAGGTTCATTTGGCACGATTTACCTTTTGTAAAGCCATGTTGCCTCGGATCCTGTAACCCATTAGATTCAAGGAAATACACTATCCTTTCTTTCAGCAACACTTCCATTATTTTTCCAACAACTGAAGTGAGGCTCACCGGCCTGTAGTTTCCTGCTTCATCCCTGTGACCACTTTTATGAATAGGGACCACATCCGCTCTCCTCCAATCCCCAGGAATCACTCCCGTCTCCAGAGATTTGTTGAACAAGTCTTTAATAGGACTCGCCAGAACCTCTCTGAGCTCCCTTAGTATCCTGGGATGGATCCCGTCTGGTCCCATCGCTTTGTCCACCTTCAGTTTTTCAAGTTGCTCATAAACACCCTCCTCCGTGAACGGCGCAGAATCTACTCCATTTTCTCGTGTAACTTTGCCGGACAATCTCGGTCCTTCTCCAGGATTTTCTTCTGTGAACACAGAACAGAAGTATTTGTTTAGCACATTTGCTTTCTCCTCATCACTCTCCACATATTTGTTCCCAGCATCTTTTAGCCTAGCAATTCCATTTTTTATCTTCCTCCTTTCACTAATATATCTGAAAAAAATTTTATCTCCCTTTTTTACATTTTTAGCCATTTGTTCTTCCGCCTGTGCCTTCGCCAAACGTATCTCTCTCTTGGCTTCTTTCAGTTTCACCCTGTAGTCCTTTCTGCTCTCCTCTTCTTGGGTTTTTTTATATTTCATGAACGCCAACTCTTTTGCCTTTATTTTCTCAGCCACTAGGTTGGAGAACCATATCGGCTTCCTTTTTCTCTTGTTTTTATTGATTTTCTTCACATAAAGGTCTGTAGCCATTTTTATCGCTCCTTTCAGCTTAGACCACTGTCTTTCCACTTCTCTTATGTCCTCCCATCCTAACAGCTCTTTCTTCAGGTACTTTCCCATTGCATTAAAGTCCGTACGTTTGAAATCTAGGACTTTAAGTATCTTGTAAACCGTGCTGAGCTCTATAATTATGGAGATGATGCGGTATATAAACTTAAGGTTTAGTTTAGTTTAGTCTATTGATCCAGGGCAAGCAGTGGCTTCACCCATTTCTTTCTCAACAACAGACTATGGACTTTTCCTCCAGGAATTGTCCAAACCTTTCTTAAACCCAGCTATGCTATCCGCTCGTACCACCAGAGCTCAAGTATTCTCTGAGTGAAAAAAAATTTCCTCCAATTGGTTTTAAAAGTATTTCCCTGTAACTTCATTGACTGTCCCCTAGTCTTTGTACTTTTTGACGGAGTGAAAAATCGATCCACTTGTACCTGTGATGCATGTTCCTTACAATTTTTATGAAATTATATTGCTCTTAGCAAACAATGTAATTTTACTTTTGCCTTTTTTTTTTTTTTTTTGCCTTTTAATGACTGGTCCATAATGTTACCAAATACAGTACAGAAGTACGGGATAGAAAGCAAATTGAAAAAATAAATAAAAGGTGGTAAGAGTGATCCCTGAATCTTTCCCGATATCCTTGCCGCAACCAAAAGCTCTCATGATTCCAGCCTTTATTTTTGACTATAATTTGGACGATCCCACCTTATTCCCATCGCTCCATTGCAAGGTGATATTCCGTAATTCTTTCCATTCAATGTCTCCTTTTTATTGGAAGACTTCATGAAGGACAGAGGTATAAATCACTCAGATTTTGTTGAGCCTGTGGTCAGTCTTAGAGGCTTTTCCGACGTTATGTCAAATATGACTGAGGTTTTGGCGGACACTTATATTTACCAGTTTCAACATGCCAATAAAAGCCAAAGTTAACTGACAGAAATTGGAAAATCCCTTTTTCTTGCTACTGTTAAATGATAACTGCCACCAGAATTTGCCATCACATGCAACAGAACTTAAGCTATGTATCAAATCCATCAAGTCCTTATGCATTGAGATGCATTGTTGTATTATTCTTGTATCCAAATAACACCCAAATGTAATAACAGTAGACAGAATTAGGCACCAGTAAAGCAATTTCCCAGTGGACTACATAGAAAGTTACTGGAGAGGAAAACAGCTAACATCTCTCCGATAACAGTGACATAAAGGAACTTGAACAACAAGAGGCAAAAAGGGCGGTAGATGTGTGGAACAGTCTCCCAGTGGAAATGGTGGAGGCAGAGACTGAATTCAAGAAGGCATGGGATAGACAGGAGGGATTTCTTAGAGATAGAAAGAGATAATGGTTACTGCAGATGGGCAGACTGGATGGGCCATTTGGCCTTTATCTGACATCATGTTTCTATAAATATCTTGAAGTACAGAAATGAGAACTAGGTCAACATACTACAGAAGATTATATTTGATATTGAAAAGTGCTTGTATAGCACAGAATAAGACATCAACCATCAATCAGACATGTAATTCCATGGGTTTAAAATTGTAGGTTGGCTTTATAAAGACCTTGTAATTCTAAGAGCTGATGGAGCAACAAGCCTTATTAAGGTAGATTACACTATGTAATAATTTGGTTTTGTTGTTCTAGGATAACACGTGTTCTTTCTTAATTGCTTATGCCACAAAAGAATAGAAAATAGCTATCAATCTCCTCAAACTTTGCTTTCATGACCAAGACATTAATATTTTGAAATTTACCTTTTATTTCGATTTCTATCCTGTCCTCCCAGTAGCTCAGAACGGGTTACAAGCCAACATTCACAATGGAAAACATTTTGGACAGTACAAGACTATAAAGCAACTTAAGTACATTTGGACAGTTCAAAGACTATACAGCAACTTAAGTATATTTTGGACAGTTCAAAGACTATATAGCAACTTAAGTACATTTTGGACAGTACAAGACTTTACAGCAACTTAAGTACATTTTGGACAGTTCAAAGACTATACAGCAACTTAAGTACAGGAGAGTGCAGAAAGGAGATATTATGCACCTGCTGAACTAATTTTGTACAGTGGCCTTAGTAAAAGGATCCCTTAGAGTTACTTCAAGAACATTCTAGAACTTTCCATCAGTATAAATAGTAGTAAGTATAACTATAGAGATCTTACACAAACCAGCTCAGATCAGTTCCAGCCTAAGTGATAATATATCTCTATTGTTTTAGATGGCATCCAGAAGTTGCAAACATCTGGCAGATGTATTTTGCTATGTACCATATATAATTGAATATAAGATAATAATAATAATAATTTTAGTTCTTATATACTGCTATACCATAAGTTCAAAGATGAGATTTTGGGCCCAAAAAATGGCCCAAAAATGGGAGTCTCATCTTATATTTGGGTCAGCACCCACCCACCCCTCTCCCGGACTTGTTGCAGGCCAGCTGTCTCTGACAGTTTTTTTTACCTCCCTCCTGCCTCCCCGCTGTGTGCCTTTTTGAATCCCTGGTGGTCCAGTGGTGTACTGGGCAAAAGCGAGCTTTCCACGCTCCTGCCCCACGCTGAGCCCCTCTGAATGACCGCCTCAGATTTCCTCTGCCCGCCAAGCAGGGGGCGGGGCTAGGGCAGGATTGGGGGCGGGACTGAGGCACAACGGGGCAGGGATGGGTGGAACTGGGCAGGTCTGGGACGGATCTAGGGGGGTCTGGATTTTACTATAGTACAATCAGGCAACCCTAGTGACTGCCCCTGACCTGTCCATGCCTCTCCCATGCCCCTCCCATGACCATGCCTCCAAATATTGGTGTTAATAGGCTTCTTAGTCAAGTGCGCATGCAAATTGGATGCACACCCAAATTTGCATGCACCGTTTTAAAGTGCCATTTACAGAATTCTCCTGCACAATGATGCAGCTCTGTTGCAGAGGACAAACCATAGCAATGGTGAATCACCATAAAAAAAACTGGAATAATTTGTCCTCGTTAAGACATTCTAAGTCAGCTTGCATCTAAAGCATGTCGGTGCAAGTCGTAGCCCACAGAAGCCTTCTGATGGACTGCACCGCAGTTTAAAAGGGGAAATCCAGCACTGGGACACCTGCGACTGCAACTAACTGATGATTTTCACTACTTGATTTGGCTGATCTTAATAAATTCTTTGTACTATGGAGCCAGAAGAAAAGTGCACGAAGGCAGAATGGAGGATGTGGTTATCACAGGTTAAGTCAGCCCCCCGAGGACTTAGCAAACACCTGGCAAACGTCAGGTCTTGCTATTCCTTGGGAAAGTGATCTTTCCTTGCAGTCACACCCACCTACTGCCATACTCTATTTTCTAAAATAACCACCATCCTAAAAAAATATTTAGGCTCCTGTGTAGAATAATATTTTGTCACACACATGACAGTTGTGCGCTGGCCTAAGTCAGTTGTTTATTTTCTTTTATAAAATGGCTCTTCAAATTTTAGAAACTATTAATGCAGATTATGTCAGCAGAAATCTAGTTAATATAAAGGCATACAGCTAATAATGGAATCAATTTTAGGGGTTTGCAGGATATAGATTTTGTTCACTTGTGTTCTGAACTTACTGTGTGTCATGAGTAAATAATGCACAATAAAAGGTTTCATTACAGATTAATGACAATGCTCACTCAATTCAGGCTGTCAACCTTCTCCTAAAAACATAAAAGCATTAGAGATGCCATACTGCGACAGACCAAAGGTCTATCAAGTCCAGAATCTTGTTTTCAACAGTGACCAACTCAGGTCACAAGCACCTAGCAAGATCCAAAAGAGTAAAACAGATTTTATACTGCATATCTTAGCAATATGAGAACAGTGGATTTTCCCAAGTCCATCTTAATAAAGACTTATGGATTTTTGTTTTAGGAAATCATCCAAGCCTTTTTTTAAACCCTGCTGAGCTAATTGCTTTCAACACATTATCTGGCAATGAATTCCAGAGTTCAATTGCACATTGAATGAAGAAATATTTTCACAGGCTTCTTTTAAATCCACTACTTAGTTGCTTCATTGCATGCCCCCTAGTCCTAGTAATTTTGGAAAGAGTAAACAAGCATAGTGTGCCTTTCTAAAAGGGGGGGTTAGTAAGTTGCACTTTCATTTTTAATTGTTGCTGGCAATTTTAGTGCTTATTTTTGATGAGGGAGAATGTCATTATTAACTTAGTGACTCATATTTTATAATGTTTTTTTAATGTTGTATTTATTTGTTTGATTGTATGTGTATACTTTTGTTGCAATTTTATTATGTGTGGGGTTTTTTTTTCAATTTTATTTTATTCAAATTTTCACATTTTAAACAAGCACGTCAACTTGAATATTGATTAGAATTTACAATATGAAGAAAAATAGACGGTCAAAGCCCGGCTACAGATAATTTAAGAAATTAAATATTAATTATTTAGTCCACACATTAACATGATCCAAGACTTATGAAAACATTAGTAAAGAAAAATATCACTAAATCATCAGAACATAATAGAAATTAGAGAAACTACTTCCAACTGCTGGTTCATTAAATTGTAGGTACTGTTATTGAGCCAATGGTCACTCCTCCCCTTTCTTTGGCCACAACAAATTGCAACAACTGTTTGGATTCAAAAAAACAGAAAATTATTATGTGCGTTTTGATGTTATCCACATAGAATTGTTGGATATACAGGCTATACATTTTTAAAGAAATACAATAAATACATGCAAACTACAGTCAAACCTCGGTTTGAGAGTAGCGCGGTTTGTGAGTGTTTTGCAAGACGAGCAAAACATTTTCACAAATCATGACTTGCAAAACGAGCATTGACTTGACTTGCGAGTTCCCCTGCCTGCGAACCGGTATTGCCCTCTCCACCCGCAAACAACCCCCCCCCCCCGTGAACTGGCATTGCCCCCCCTCCCAAACGCCCGCACCTCCCACACGAATAGGTATCCCCGCCTGCTCAAACTGAAGGCTTACCCCCCAATCTGTCACCAGCTCGCAGCAACAACCCACAGGAGGTGCTGGCGCCGGTGCCTGAAGATCCTGTCTCTTCCCGGACTGGGCCTTGAGAATCTCAAAGAGAAGCGGGAGCCAGAAGGCCTTGAGCATGTGCAGAAGCTCAAGGCCCAGTCCGGGAAGAGACAGAATCTTCGGGCACTGGCACCTCCTGTGGGTTGGTGATATGTGCCGGTGCCAGATGGGGGGGGTAAGCCTTCAGTTTGGGCGGGGGGATGCCGGATCACACGGGGAGGGCGATGCTGTTTCAGGGGGGAGGGGGATGTGGAAGCAAACCAGTGGCCTCGGGGGTGGGGGGTCTTTGGGGGATGTGGTGGGGTGAGGTGGAGCAGCGCCGGTGGCTGGGGGGAGGGGAGGTGGAATGAATCAAGCGAGTTTCCCTTACTTCCTATGGGGAAACTCACTTTGATATATGAGTATTTTGGTTTACGAGCATGCTTCTGGAACGAATTATGCTCGTAAACCAAGGTTCCACTGTACTTTGATTCTAACCACAGAAAGGCAGCATATCAAATCTTAACATAGAAACATAGAAATAGACGGCAGATAAGGGCCACGGCCCATCTAGTCTGCCCACCCCAATGACCCTCCCCTACCTTTCTCTGTGAATAGATCCCACGTGTCTATCCCATTTGGCCTTAAAATCAGGCACGCTGCTGGCCTCAATAACCTGAAGTGGAAGACTATTCCAGCGATCAACCACCCTTTCAGTGAAAAATAATTTCCTGGTGTCCCCCCTTGATTTTCCACGGATGCCCCCTTGTTGCCGCGGGACCCTTGAAAAAGAAGATATCTTCTTCCACCTCGATGCGGCCCGTGAGATACTTGAATGTCTCGATCATGTCACCCCTCTCTCTGCGTTCCTCGAGTGAGTACAGCTGCAACTTATCCAGCCGTTCCTTGAGTCCCGAGACCATCCGGGTGGCCATTCTCTGGCCTTTTCCTTTCATGTACATTCTGGTGGATAAGTACCCAGATGTATTGTGTTTATGCCGCTTTCCGAAGACAGAAATATTTCATCACAAATACAGTGACTGACACCCTTTAAAAAATTGCAAGTTGCGTGTACTTTGCTGTTCTATAAACGGCGACTTAAGTTTGGCCCTAGCAGCGCCTAACTTAAGTGGAAAAGCCATTTAAAAGTGATTCCATTTATTTATTATTCAATTCATTTTCCATCCAGTTGTCCCCAAAGAGTTCCGAATGGGGTTCAGATTTTAACATAAATAATTTCAGAACAAGTTTATGATAACAAGTTTTTATCCTAGCTTGACGCATACTAAGGGGTCTGATATTAATATACATAAAACAGTTTACCGGTTACAATTTGCCATAATTATCCTTACAGTACAAGTTTTATCCTAATTTGAACTTGGGGCTCCTTTTACTAAGCCGCGTTAGGGCTTTAACGCGCGGAATAGCGCGCACGCTAGACCTTAACGCCAGCATTGAGCTGACGTTAGTTCTAGCCGCGTAGCGTGGGTTTAGCGTGCTAAAAACGCTAATGCAGCTTAGTAAACGGAGCCCTTGGTCAAGCTTGAATTAGACCATACAAGGCTATGGACAAGAGACGACTGAAGGGGGATATGATTGAGGTCTACAACATTGATTTTGTACGCTTTCAAAAATTACAAAGACTAGGGCACACTCAATGAAGTTGTATGGAAATATCTTTAAAATAATAGGAGGAAATATTTTTTTCACACAATGAATAGTTAAACCCTGCAGCTCGTTACTAGAGGATGTGGTAACAGTGGTTAGTGTAGCTGGGTTTAAAAAATGGTTAGTAGACGTTCCTGGGGGGGAAAGTTCATAGTCTGCTCTTGAGACAAATGTGGGTGGAAGCTACTGCTTGCCTTGGATCGGTAGCATGGAATGTTGCTACCCTTTGAGGATTCCGCATGGAATGTTGCTACTCTTCAGGGATTCTGCATGGAATGTTGCTACCCTTTGAGGATTCCGCATGGAATGTTGCTACTCTTCAGGGATTCTGCATGGAATGTTGCTACCCTTTGAGGATTCCGCATGGAATGTTGCTACTCTTCAGGGATTCTGCATGGAATGTTGCTACCCTTTGAGGATTCCGCATGGAATGTTGCTACTCTTCAGGGATTCTGCATGGAATGTTGCTACCCTTTGAGGATTCCGCATGGAATGTTGCTACTCTTCAGGGATTCTGCATGGAATGTTGCTACCCTTTGAGGATTCCGCATGGAATGTTGCTACTCTTCAGGGATTCTGCATGGAATGTTGCTACCCTTTGAGGATTCCGCATGGAATGTTTCTACTTTTTGGGGTTCCGGAATCTTTCTCTTTGAGATTCTGGAATGTTGCTATTATTTGGGTATCTGCCAGGTACTTGTAACATGGATTGGCCGCTCTTGGAAACAGGATTTTAGACAAGATGGACCATTCATCTGACCCAGTATGGCTATTCTTATGCTCTTATTCAGGGGTCTTCTAGGGTCTGGGGGGAGGGCTCTTCAGGCAGACGTGATGTCCAATCACTCCCATGCCGCCTTCAAAGTGGTGCCCCTAGCAATTACTCCCAAGTCTGTACCCTTTCACCTTCATCCTATGCCCCCTTATTCTGCCAGGTACTTTTGACATAATGGGTCAGACTGATAGTCCATCTTGCCCAGTATCCTGTTTCCACAGTGACCATTACGTTCTTCCAGAGCTTCCTTTCAATGAAAAGAAACTTGCTTCCTGTGCATTTGAGACGAGAATAAATTTAATAATAATAATAATAACTTTATTCTTGTATACCGCATTACCATGGAAGTTCTATGCGGTTAACAGATGAAGAGACTGTACATTTACAGCGAAGTTACAATTTCGTTAATGTTACATTTACATTTTAGACGATACATATTCGGTCAAGTTACCTTTACATTTTAGACGATAAATATACGGTGAAGTTATTTTAGCAGCTAGGTTATATGTTTGGAGTAGTTGCATTTGCTATAAGTTAGATACAGCGGTGTTACAAATAGCAGTGTTACATGAGGTGGTAAGGGTCTAGGGGGGGAAAGGTCAGAAGAGAAGGGAGGAGGAGGGAGGATAAATCAGAGGAATTTGTCAAAAAGGTAGGTTTTAGTTAACTTCCTGAATGTTTGATAGGGGGGGGGAAATTGGAGATGAGAGTAGAGAGGCATTTGTTCCATTTGCCCGGTTGAAATGCTAGGGATTCTAAGGGTTATTTTAGATCAAAATCTCACAGTGAATTCAAATACAGGTGCTTTAGTAAGGAAACATTTCATATGTTGTGGAAATTGCGGACGATTAGGCCATATTTTGATGCTTCTTCTTTTGGATTATTATAATATTGTTTATTTAGCGGGATACCAGAAAAATATTTATAGACTCCGCATTATACAAAACATAGCAGTTTGATTCATTTTTAAATATGAAAAAAATCAGATCACGTCAAACCTTTTTACCAAAGATAACATTGGTTACCAGTTGGGGCTAGAGTCCGATTCAAGTTTGGATGAATCTGCTACAAAGTCTTACATGGTTTAGCATTTTTTTTTATTTACTAATTTACAACGCCCAAGACTTAATTGTAATTTGTTTGCTTTTCCATCAATAAAGATTTGTTTATACAAGAGTTATTTTCAACAACTCTTTTCAGGCAGCTTCATGTGATAAAGAGTTTGTAGGTCTGATAGTTAACCCTGTCTCTTACCAGCAGTTTAGGAAATTATCGAAAACCTATTTTTTAAAGAAATTTTTATAATTTAGGTCATTTGTCTTTATTGTTATTGCTTTGATTTTCTTTTGTAAACCACATAATCTTTTTAGGAAGGACAGAGATGGTCAAAAAGGTGGAGGAGTAGCTCTCTGTGCAAAGATCGATATTCAAGCGACCGAAATGCAAGGGATCTGGGGAGAGGAGGAAGCGATATGGATCGCTCTGATAAGAAAAGATGGAACTTTTATCTACGTGGGTGTAGTCTACAGACCTCAGACCCAATCACAGCAAATTGATAAGGATCTGATTGTGAATATCCAAAAGTTTGGAAAGAAAGAGGAGGTACTGCTGTTGGGAGATTTCAACCTGCCTGATGTGGACTGGAATGTTCCGTCTGCAGAATCGGAAAGAAGTAGGGAGATTGTGGATGCCTTTCAAGAGGCTCTGCTCAGACAAATGGTGACGGAACCCACAAGGGAAAAAGCGATATTGAATCTGGTCCTCACAAATGGAGAGAGTATCTCTAATGTTCGAGTGGGTGCTCACCTGGGAAGTAGCGATCATCAAACGGTTTGGTTTGATATAACGGCTAAAGTGGAGAGCGGCCGCACGTTACTTAAAGACCTAGATTTCAAACGTACGGACTTTAATGCAATGGGGGAGTACCTGAAGAAAGAGCTGTTAGAATGGGAGGACTTAAGAGACGTGGAAAGACAGTGGTCTAAACTGAAAGGAGTGATAAAAATGGCTACGGACCTTTATGTGAAGAAAATCAATAAAAACAAGAGAAAAAGGAAGCCGATATGGTTGTCCAAACTAGTGGCGGAGAAAATAAAGGTGAAAGAGTTGGCGTTCGTGAAATATAAAAAAACACAAGAGGAGTGCTGAAAGGACTACAGGGTGAAACTGAAAGAAGCCAAGAGAGAGATACGTCTGGCGAAAGCACAGGCGGAAGAACAAATGGCTAAAAATGTAAAAAAGGGAAGCAAAATTGTTTTCAGATATATTAGTGAAAGGAGGAAGATGAAAAATGGAATTGCTAAACTAAAAGATGCTGGGAACCGATATGTGGAGAGTGATGAGGAGAAAGCAAATGTGCTAAACAAATACTTCTGTTTTGTGCTCACAGAAGAAAATCCTGGAGAAGGACCGAGATTGTCTGGCAAAGTTACACGAGAAAATGGAGTAGATTCTGCGCCGTTCACGGAGGAGGGTGTTTATGAGCAACTTGAAAAACTGAAGGTGGATAAAGTGACGGGATCCATCCCAGGATACTAAGGGAGCTCAGAGAGGTTCTGGCGAGTCCTATTAAAGACTTGTTCAACAAATCTCTGGAGACGGGAGTGATTCCTGGGGATTGGAGGAGAGCGGATGTGGTCCCTATTCATAAAAGTGGTCACAGGGATGAAGCAGGAAACTACAGGCCGGTGAGCCTCACTTCAGTTGTTGGAAAAATAATGGAAGTTTTGCTGAAAGAAAGGATAGTGTACTTCCTTGAATCTAATGGGTTACAGGATCCGAGGCAACATGGCTTTACAAAAGGTAAATCGTGCCAAACGAACCTGATTGAATTTTTTGATTGGGTGACCAGAGAGCTGGATCGAGGACATATGCTAGATGTAATTTACTTGGATTTCAGCAAAGCCTTTGATACAGTTCCTCATAGGAGGCTGTTGAACAAACTTGAAGGGCTGAAGTTAGGACCCAAAGTGGTGAACTGGGTCAGAAACTGGCTGTCGGACAGACGCCAGAGAGTGGTGGTTAATGGAAGTCGCTCGAAGGAAGGAAAGGTGACTAGTGGAGTCCCTCAGGGTTCGGTGCTGGGGCCAATCCTGTTCAATATGTATGTAAGTGACATTGCTGAAGGGTTAGAAGGAAAAGTGTGCCTTTTTGCAGATGATACCAAGATTTGTAACAGAGTAGACACCGAAGAGGGAGTGGAAAATATGAAAAAGGATCTGCAAAAGTTAGAGGAATGGTCTAATGCCTGGCAACTAAAATTCAATGCAAAGAAATGCAGAGTAATGCATGCCTCCCCTCTCCTGCCTTTCTTCCAAAGTGCTCATATTGAGATCTGTAAATCAGTCCCCACGTGCTTTATGATGAAGACTACTGACCATTTCAGTAGCTGCTTTCAGCACTGACTCCAACCTATTTTCATCTTTCGGCAGATATGATCTTTAGACTTGTACACAGTGCTGTAACCATCCCCTTTTTCTACCTCCGACGTTCATAGAATTCCTATGAGCGTTCGAGCATTTAGCAGGCTGGGCCGTGGTAGAAACCTCTACCGTGGCTTAGTAAATGAGGTACAAAACAGAAAGAACTCCAGAAACTGCCAAAAAACCTCAAATAGAAACCCACACAAAGGCAGAGTAGTCAGAGGTTCAGAGAGAGGTCGCTCAAGACAAGTGCCTGAAATACACAACGCAAATGAGTGCGTAAATAATAATAATGATGACGGAAATAGGTGCCCTCAGTGTGAAGGAACAGCGAAAGGAGGCAATGCTCCAGCGCTTCTCAATATCAAGAGGAGGTAATAAACCTCCACCCGCACACCATCGTCGGGCGCCTAAAGTGTGCAATCAAACAACGGCGACCTCTCTCTGCCTTTGTGTGGGTTAGTAAATGAGGTCCCATACAGCCAGGCATTATTCCAGCGTTTGTCATTGCCTTTTACACTAGTGTAGGTGATAAAATCTTGTACTTGACAAAAGTTCTTTTGAAATCTAGGTGTGGGCACTTCTACCAGCTCTAGGACTGGACTTAGGGCTCCTTTTACAAAGGTGCGCTAGCATTTTTAGCGCACGCACCGGATTAAAAAACTACCGCCTGCTCAAGAGGAGGCGGTAGCCGCTAAGCGCGCGCTAAAACCGCTAGCGTGCCTTTGTAAAAGGAGTCCTAAGATTTTATTTTATTTTTAATTTTCATTTATAAGTTTAATATAATTTACAAGCATTATACTTGATAAAGTAATATGGTAAGAAAATTCAGTTAAATAATTTCCTCGCCAGTAGACGAAAGAAAATAGAAAATTATAACCCTCCTTAGAACTCTATAAACAAGAGAAATCATTTAAAGAAAAGGCTATTAAATAATTCAATTGAGTTCAATTTCTTAACTCACTCCTTGGTTGACTCTGTTCCTCTTAAAATCTTCTTCATATCGAGGAAGGTTTTCAAATGTGGTTCCAAAAATACAAACCGTGCAGTGAGAGATTGGAGAAACTGAGCCTCTTCTCCCTCGAACAGAGGAGATTGAGAGGGGACATGGTTGAAATATTCAAGGTACTGAAGGGAATAGACTTAGTAGATAAGGACAGGTTGTTCACCCTCTCCAAGGTAGGGAGAACGAGAGGACACTCTCTAAAGTTGAAAGGGGATAGATTCCGTACAAACGTAAGGAAGTTCTTCACCCAGAGAGTGGTGGAAAACTGGAATGCTCTTCCGGAGTCCATTATAGGGGAAACACCCTCCAGGGATTCAACTAAACTAAACTAAACCTTAGGTTTGTATACCGCGCCATCTCCACAAGCGTAGAGCTCGGCACGGTTTACAGGGTTAGGTTGAAAAGGAGCTACAATGAAGGGTTATAGGAAAGGAGCTAGGAAGATAAAGAACCAAAGAGCGGGAGGTGTTAGATTTTTGAAAAGAGCCAAGTTTTCAGGTGTTTGCGGAAGGATTGGAGGGAACTTGAAACTCTGAGCGGGGATGTGAGGTTATTCCAGAGTTCTGTGGTTCTAAAGGGGAGGGTTGTTCCTAGTTTTCCAAGACAAAGTTAGACAAGTTCCTGCTGAACCAGAACTTATGCAGGTTTTTTTTGATAATGGCCTGCCTCTACGTATAAGTGCCGACTAGGCAACCTGTCAAAACGTTTGGTTTTACCTGCTGTACGCCTAGGTCTAGGTCGGCCCACCGCCCACCCTTTCCCCTCCTCTAAAAACGCCTCTTTTCTCTCTGTGCGTTTAGAGGCAGGGGAAAGGCCTAAGCTGGTTTTAGCTACGTCTAAAACCAGCTTTGATTATAGGTACTTGGACGATCAGGCCACTTTTTTGTTTTTTTTTGATTATGAGTCCCTTTGTTCATAAGAGGAATTCTTGAAGAGGAAAAACTTCAAAATCTCAACTAGGTATTTCTTGAAAAGATCCCCCAGGGTCATTGCCGCAATTTGGAGAAAATTCAAACTCTTAAGTTCAGTCTTCAATTGAGATTTTCAATCTGTTCAATTTCTTAACGTAAAATGTTATTATCTTTCATGAGGGCTGAAGCCGATTCCCCCCAGTTCAGTGGTCTCAAACTCGCGGCCCGGGGGCCACATGTGGCTCGCCAAGTACCATTTTGAGGCCCTCGGTATGTTTATCATAATCACAAAAGTAAAATAAAACCGTCTCTTACGTCTCTTTAGCTATAAATGGCAATATTATTATTAAGTCTTACCTCCTGCAAAATTGTCATTTCTTTAATAAGACATTAACTCTTTTTTTCTGAGGCCCTCCAAGTACCCACAAATCCAAAATGTGGCCCTACAAAGAGTTTGTGTTGGAGACCACTGCCCCAGTTGGTCTGTTCATGATGTTTTGAATGTTCTTGCTTATTAGAATCCAGAGATTGTGATAGAACAGACCTACGAATTTATAATTTATCATTAATTTTTTTAAATGATGTAATTATTAACTTTCCCCTCAAGCTCATGTTCGCATTTGTAATTTGCCTATTTAATGTTCACATTTCCCCCCCCTACAAAATTTATTTTAACCTCTCATTTTTAGCATTGTAAACCAGCCAGGTGTACGTCAGTATATTAAAATTAATTAAACTTGAAAAGTGAATGTCTACTTTCAAGCTCAAAGTGTTTTCTCCTTCTAAAATTGCCTCCAACTGCTAAGAAGAAATGGAGAAATAAGGAGTACCGTATTTTCACATAGATAACGCGCACCCGTGTAAAACACGCACACGGGTATAGTGCGCAAAAAACACATATTTATGTAAATAAATTTTTATATACCGCGCACACCCATATACCGCGCATGCTGCCCGATTCTCCTTTCGCCCGCCCCGACTCTCCTCTGGAGACCCCGACTCTGTTTTCGCCCGCCCCGACTCTCCTTTCCTCCTTGAAGTCCTGTCCCTACCCTGAAAGCCTGATGCCCCCCCCCCCGACGTCCGATTCACCCGCCCGCAGGACCGCTCGCACCCCCACCCCGAATGAGCGCTCGCACTCCCACCCCGAAGGACCGCTCGCACCCCCACCCGAAGAACCGCTCGCACCCCCACAGCCTCACCCCCCTCCCCCATGGAGAAGCTGTCTACCTTGTTTCCGGATGCCAGCGAGCCCAGCTGTTTTCTCTGCCGGTGGTCCTGCCCCTTCTCTGAGCCCTGCTGCGCTGCTTTTTCTTCCGGCGGTCCCACCCTTTCTCCGACATCAGAGAAAGGGCGGGACCGCCTGAAGAGGAAGCAGCGCAGCACAGGGCTCTGAGAAGGGGCAGGACCACCGGCAGAGGAAGCAGCTGGGCTGGCATCCGGAAACAAGGTAGACAGCTTCTCCATGGGGGAGGGGGGGAGGCTGTGGGGGTGCGAGCGGTCCTTCGGGTGGGGGTGCGAGCTGTCCTTCAGGGTGGGAGTGCGAGCGCTCCTTCCGGGTGATGAATCGGGCATCGGGGGGGGGGGGAAACTATGTAAAAAAAATTTTGTACAACGCGCTCACGCGTATAACGCGCAAGGGTATGCGCGGTTTGTAAAAACCACGTATAACGCACGCATTATATGCGAGAAAATACAGTAATTTGGCAGGGAGGGCAGGGAATTCTAATTCAGTCCTTAATCCATCCCTAACAGAAACGCGGAGGTTTAGCTTAAAAAAGAAAAAAAAAGCACCTGCTTCCTTCCAAGAGGCCAAACACCTGATTTTTCTCGTTAGTTAAGCCGTGAGACTCATTCAGTGCAAGACTCATCTTGAGATGTTTTTTTTACATACCAGACACTCTACTGTGTCTCTTTCCCAATACAAAATACCTGAAGCTGACAGGGTGTACCTTGGCAAGTGGCCAAATTCTATTAATTAAATTTTATCTTTTTTTTTTTCTAATTGAAGGTTCCCTAAACCTCAAAAATCCAGTGTTTATTTTAATTAGCAACAAGTATTTGGATGGAAAAATGCATGCTCTAATATTAGGCTTCATCGACGGCTCAGATAACAGGACTAAAGCCTGTTTGTTTTCTGCTATAATTTGGTAGAAATGTCTTGCTTGTTCTTGGCAGTACTCATTTTCGGTAAGCGCTCTGTTCCAGAATAAACCTGCAGGCACTGGAAAGTTCCCGGATGGAGAAGGATGCTCCTTTTTAGCCCTTCACGTTAGCTTAGCTCAGGAAGGCAGGCTCGTTGCAAGACTGTGGACACTAAATTCAATTTGGTCTGGACGTTTCTTAGATTGCCAGCCTCCAATAACTCTGGAATTCGCACCACGTTCAGATTGTTCACAATAAAATACACCAACTCGGATAGAGTGGCAAAAAATGGGCCGCAGCTTTATTGTCATTAAGAACGGAGACTTAGAGGAGACATGATAGAAACCTTCAAGATCCTGAAGGGCATAGAAAAAGTAGATAGGGACAGATTTTTCAAATTAAGGGGCACCACAAGTACAAGGGGGCACTCGGAGAAATTGAAAGGGGACAGGTTTAGAACAAACGCTAGGAAGTTCTTTTTCACTCAGAGGGTGGTGGATACATGGAACGCGCTTCCAGAGGCTTTTGTAGACAAGAAAACATTAAGTGGCTTCAAAGAAGGTTTGGATAGATTCCTAGAAGAAAAAGGGATTGAAGGGTATAGATAGGTATAGACCACTACTCAGGCGATGGGCCTGACGGGCCGTCGCGGGAGCGGACCGCTGGGCAGGATGGACCTATGGTCTGACTCCGCGGAGGCAACTTCTTATGTTCTTATGTTCTTAATACAATCAACTTATCAACATTTTCAAAAACAGTGTAGCTTATTCTCAGAATTCTGGAGCTACCCGGTGTCGAACTAGCTCCTCTTCCAAAATTCTCCCCCATTCCCCAATTCCCTTGCAGCAAGACTGGTGGTGCCGCAGAGTCCAGCCGCCACCCATGGCGGGTATCGCACATGAGCAAGTTACAAAGTTTAGTCACCAGTTCTGTTGGATAGCCACACTGATCCTAAATTGTTTCCCCCAACATAGAATTTTTTCCGCAACAAAACTGCGACCACCCCCAAAACAAAAAACCCTCCAAAGAGAGAACCCCCAAAATAGGGAAGGAAAGGGCGGGACAATTTTCCCCTACCAACCCTAACCTTCCCTCACTCCCTCCAAACCCCCTAATTCTCCCCTGCCCGCCAATTCTCCTCAGAAAACTCCTCCAATCCCAGAGCCCCATTCCTGGCTAATCCTCACTCGCTCTCCTGCCTTTCCTTACCCTCTTATTTCCAGCCCTCCCCTTACCTAACCACCCACTACCCATTCTCCTACCTACCTGCTAATATCTGATTAACCCTTTCCCCCCCAACCCAATCTTCGCTGGCTCATCCAGCGTTATAAGCCCGCAGATTAATCTGCAAGCCACTGAATTCCCAGGGGCTTCAGAGGGTTCAGGGTTGGTGATTTGTCAGAGAGTAAGCTTCAATCAGAAAAAAAAAAAAAGTCTTCAAAAAAGATTCTGGAACATAATTTATTGCTTTCAAGCACTGAGAGTGTTTGCAGTCACCAGAGAAAGACTGAAAGATGCAATTACGTTGTGTTCAGGAATAATCTTTAAAAGTGATATCTTAAAGCCGGAAGAGGTGAATAATGTGTCTGCCTTAGGGGTCCCTTTTACTAAAGCGCATTAAGATTTGTAGATAATGGTGCTTAACGTGGGATTTTCCCACACATTAACTGCAAAAAGTTTTATCTTACAGGTGCTGTATTACTACGAGGGAGTGCCGGAAAGTTCTCAGCCCAACCAACTCACTTTCTAAATTCTGAGCGTTATTTTGCCACTTCTCTTCTTGGTTGGACTGAGAACTTTTCAGCACCCCCCTAGTATGTAATAAAAGTGAGCCAAGTATAGGAGAACCCAGCCATTGTGACATCGCTGATGAGGTTGGCTGTTATTGGTGGAGTGAGGTATTATGACATCACAATCTCATCTCTTTACACTACCAAGGGGTGCTGAAAAGTTCTCAGCCCAACAAGAAGAGAATGACGTGGATCTGGTTCAATCAATGATCTGAAACAATGTCAAAACAGAGAGTTTTGTTTCTGCAAATTGGCACGTAACGAAATAAGGTAACACTCTTCTCAGCTCCAGTGGGCAAAGTAACGCTCAAAATTGAGGAACTTTTCAGCACTTCTGCTCATTAAAAGAATGCTTCTCAACTTGGTCCTGGAGTCAGGCTTTAAGGATATCCACAATGAATATGCATGAAAGAAATTTGCATTCTATGCCTCCGTTATATACAAATTTCTCTCATGCATATTCATTGTGGATATCCTGAAAACCTGACTGGCAAGGGGGTACTCTAGCATCAAGTTGAGAAACACTGCATTCAAACATTCAAGAGGCAATCCATTACATCACATTACATTAGTGACTTCTATTCCGCCAGTACCTTGCAGTTCTAGGCGGATTACAAAAGAAGATAACTGGACATTTCCAGGAAAATTACAATTTAGGGAGCTGTTTACATGATTGAGACTTTGAAGAGAAAAATTACAAGAGTGGTAGAGACTTTGAGGGGTAAAATCCCTGCTCAGTAGAGCTTACAAGCTAATCAAACAGGACAAGGAAGGGGTTAGGGAGTTTTTCAAGAATGGGTACTATACAAGTGAGTAATATTTAGCACGCTATAAAGCTTAGCACACCTTTGTAAAAGACGGGGTTAAAGTTAAGCCATTAATTAGTCAAAAAGGTATATCAACTTCAAAAATCTGAAATAGAAAATCCACTTTAGAATTCAGCCAACCGTCAAAATTGCATTCTTTTTATTACCTATCAATTGTACTTTCTCTCATCAACATGGGGTAAGAAATGCCTCAGAAATAAGGGCAGTCGTATTTACGAGGGGCCTCTGAAAAGTTCTCAGCCCAACCCCAAAAAGCCGGGGCAGTCTCCATCGAGGGCTATACACTTAGCCCAGAAATTTTCCACTTTTGTCGTTCCATATTTTTCTGACGGAACAAAAAAAAAAAAAAAGTGGAAAATTCTAGTAACAGCGTCCTGAAGTTAGGTGGCGGTAGGCGGGATGCACGGGTTTTTTAAAAAAACGGATGCAGCGAACAGTGCCTATGTTGAAAGCGCCGTCCGCACACCTACAGAAGGATCTAGGCCATGGGTGTCAAAGTCCCTTCTCGAGGTTTTCAGGATTTCCCCAATGAATATGCATGAGATTTATTTGCATGCACTGCTTTCATTATATGCAAATAGATCTCATGCATATTCATTGGGGGAATCCTAAAACCCGACTGGATTGCGGCCCTCGAGGAGGGACTTTGACACCCCTGATCTAGGCACACCTAAGGATGCCTGAGGCTGGCGTGGGCGTAGTTTACTCCAGAAATGGCCTTAAGCGTATTTAGGAGACCTTTGCGCTTCCGTAGGAGCAAGACAGGTACCTTAAATGCAGGCCTGTAAAGTTCTGGTGTAGATTTAAGGTGCCTGTTTTATTTTATTTATTTAAAAGACTTATAAACCGTTTACAATCGAAGCGATGTACAAAATAACATATATAATATAATAACCAACCATACAAAATAACATCTACTTGGCAGGACGGTGAAACTAAACCCCTCTTTTACAAAGGTACGCTAAGCTTTTTAGCGCACTGAATATTAGCGCATGCTAAACATACGCTAATGCGTGCATGTTATCCTATGGACGCATTAGCGGTTAGCACACGCCTTGATGTAGCGCATGATAAAGCCGCGCTAAAACGCTTAGCCCGCCTTGAGGGCCTAAAACTCTTATCTCTCAACATCCCTTCATTAACCCATTGAGGCAATATGATGCTAACTCATAACGGCTTAAAAAAAAAAAACCCAAAATGTCCACCAATAAAAAAGAACCATACCGAAAATAATTGACGAAGGTGTTTAACCTCCCGGTGAGAATTGACACCCGCGTCCAATATAATAAGGAAAAATCTTAACGGTACAGGGATTTCAGTACGGGCTCAGTGAGCCCTTCGGTTCATTTATAGCCCCGGGCAAGTGTTTATTGACGACTAGCATATGGCCAATAAAGTCTAAATAAGCACTGCCCCGTACATCATAACGTCCCAAAAGGATTTTTTTTCACCCCAAAAGTGATTAAAGGTGCGAATAAACACAAACCCTAAGATACAAATGTTTCCAGATCTGTCAAGAGATACGCAAAAACGTCAATGTGAATTTTTGTTCTTACAACCAGGTGTTATTGCTCTTGGGGGGCGACATTTTTTCTTCGTCACCAGTGCAAATGTGTGATATTGTACCAAATGCAAAAATATGTTTTCTTTGATCTTAGCCAACTTACAACCTTCTTGTCAGCGGCTCGCATGAAAAAAGGAGGGGGAATATGAGTACTCTTTGATTGATTGATCTCCTTCCTCAGCTAATACAATCTTTAGTCTTCAGTTTTTTGTTTTGTAATTTCTTATTATAATTCTCGCTGATTCTACATACTGGTCTCTCTATTTTTCAGAACTTATTTTCTGCTTAACTTTATCTTTCTGTACAAGTGGATACTTGATATGTTATTGAAAAATGATAAATAAATTTTAAAAAATCCCCCTCTTTTACTAAGGTGCCCTGGCCGTTATAGCGCATGCAAACTGATTTAGCGCGTGCTAATCGAATTAGCACATGCTAAACGCTAACGTGTGCATGTTAGTCTATGGACGTGTTAGCGTTTGGCGTACGCTAAATCAGCTTGCGCACGCTAAATCGGTTAGCGCACCTTTGTAAAAGAGGGAGAAAAACGTTAAATGTGAATTCAAAGCGGGAGAAAAATAGCCAAGAAGCGCTTTAACCACCCCCAGAACAAAAGCTTCAAAAACAACCAATATAATAATTGAAAAGTGCAAAATTCAATATCTGAACTTGAACCAAAGTTGCTAAGATATAGTTCAACTTAGCTGAGTCCCATCGGGTTCATATCGTCACTCTATCTCCACTCAACATACGGTCAATCCATGTTACACAAATGCATTAGCGAACAATGGAGTTTTCGGTTGTTTCCTGAAACACGTCCCATCTTTACACACGGGAAGGGGTAAAACGCGGACCTCACGGACCTGACAGACCTCGCGGATCTAAACCCGCACGTCCTTAAAAATCTGAGGTCCGTGCCGCCTGTAGTTAAGTTTCTGGTTCTGACAGACCTCGGTGACAGTTTAGTGCTGACAGATCCGTCTCAGCATAGGGAGGGAAAAGTATTAGGATCCGTCAGCGCTACAATGTCATCGTGGTCTGTCAGAGCCAATTTACTGGGGCTGCAGGAAACCAGTTTAAAGCAGTGGTCTCAAACTCACGGCCTGCCAGGTACTATTTTGAGGCCCTCAGTATGTTTATCATAATCACAAAAGTAAAATAAAACAGTTTCTTGATCATATGTTTCTTTAGCTATAAATTACAATATTATTATTAAGACTTAGCTAAAAGGAAAGATTTATAAACTATAAAGAGTTTTACCTCATAAAAAATATTCATTTCTTTAAAAAGGCAGTAACTATTTTTTTCTGAAGCCCTCCAAGTACCTACAAATCCAAAATGTGGCCCTGCAAATGGTTTGAGTTTGAGACCACTGGTTTAAAGGATTCGTTTTAGAGCCGCTCCAGCACTAGTCTCTGGCTCTGACAGACCTCGGTGGCATTGTAGCGCTGACGGATCCTAATACTTTTCCCTCCCTATGCTGAGACGGATCCGTCAGCACTAAATTGTCACCGAGGTCTGTCAGAGCCAGAAACTAACTACAAGCGGCACGGACCTCAGATTTTTAAGGACGTGCGGGTTTAGATCCACGAGGTCCATCGGGTCCGTTTTACCCCTTCCCTTTACACACTCTCATAACTCCAAGGAGGGAGGGAGTTCCAGAGCTGAACACCTGCTACTGAAAACATCCTATTTTAAAAACAGCCGCGATTCTATAAACGGCGCTGATGCGTGATTGACACAAGATCAGGCGGCTGTTTTGAGGCGGTCGCTGATATCGGCGCCGTTTATAGAATCAGGGCCTAAGTGTATAGCCCTCGATGGAGCTTTGTTGCTCGGGCTGTGAACCTTTCAGCGGCCTCTCGTGGTGTATTACAATACTTTTTATCTCCCAATCTTTAATCGCAGGCATGAAAACCTTCCCCCGGCGTCTAATTTGTGTCTAACAACTGGTGCACAACATAGAATTATCTCCTTAATGCCCTTTAATAAAAGGGTCCTTTTATTTGCAGACATCACAGGGAGAACAGGACACTTGGAGGTCTTTATTAATGGGATGTCGTCCAGCTAAGGGCACAGCTTTATGACCAAGACAGTGAATGCTACAGCAGTTCAAATGTTGCTTGTGCAAACTTCAGCTGAATAAAATCTCACCAGCCAAAGAAAACATCATGAGTTTGCATGACAATTGATATTTAAAAAAGAGCCAAGACACATATTCAGCAACACAATCCAGATACTCCAGTTGGATATCTTTATGGATTTCCTAAGCGCATCCAGATTAAGCAGGCCGGAGCTGGAAACCAGCGTTATTGGCGTAGAAGTTATTTTCAGTACCCTCTATTCAGACATGTTTCTGGATAATTTTGGACAATCAAAACGCTGTGTCCTAAATTTATTAGAATAAACTTTCCAGATAGCGGCTGAATATCGTTGCAGAATGGCTAGTGCCAGTCTGCCGGCACTAAGGTTGGCAGATTTTCCTGTCGGAAAATCCGGATCCCCAGGCCCACCCTAGCCACGCCCCCTGATTTCTGCTTTTGTCAGGCAGGGGGGAAGTCCACACATGCTCCATCCAGGTTTTGAAAAGCTTCCAGCTATCAGTGACGTCGAGACGGCATATCCGCATGCACCGAGGCAACGCGGTGATGTCATGCACATGCGTGTGACATCATCGCTCCACGCCAGCGCATGCGCAGATGCCCTCCCAAGTGAACAGGTTGAGGGGCGGGGCTGGGGGGCGGAATGGGGTGGGCCAATCAGAACTGGGCGGGCATGGGGGCGGGGCCACGGGTCCAGATTTTCATTCCGGAAAATCTGGTAACCCTAATCCAGATATTCATAGGCAGCCACTTTTGGATCCTGTTGCCCAAAGAAAATACTCTGGTCGATATTCAAAGTTAAAAGGGGATAGATTCCGTACAAACGTAAGGAAGTTCTTCTTCAGCCAGAGAGTGGTGGAAAACTGGAACGCTCTTCCGGAGGCTGTTATAGGGGAAAACACCATCCAGGGATTCAAATAGGGGGAAACACCCTCCAGGGATTCAAGACAAAGTTAGACAAGTTCCTGCTGAACCAGAACGTACGCAGGTAGGGCTGGTCTCAGTTAGGGTGCTGGTCTTTGACCAGAGGGCCGCCGCGGGAGCGTACTGCTGGGCACGATGGACCACTGGTCTGACCCAGCAGCAACAATTCTTATGTTCTTAACCAGCTGTTCATGGCTATCAGATCATTGCTGAAAATGACCTTTTAGTGTCAAAGATGGTCATGTAGAGGCATTCTGGCAGTGAAGTCTTGAATGGTGCTAATACAACCACATACATAATTTTCCCATCTTTATGTCCCAACCCAGGTGAGTCAGAACATTAACTTAACTGGTCAGGTGCTAGCCAGCTTTAAAAAAATAGAAATTCAATGCCAAAGCATGCCAGGACCCAACATTGAATTTCCAGTTTTAAGTGCCAGTGGTGGACAAAAAAAAAATGCTGTCTGTGTGCCAGCTGAATATTGACCAGACACTGGCCACTATGGCTAAGTTCCTCCCATCCACACCCATGTCAGGCCCCAGCCTTGCACCTAGCCCTGCCCCTAGCCACGCCCCCCTCAGCCTACTCATCAGGAGGGAGGGCAATCGCATGGCTTTTCAAAACCCGAGCCTTCCCCTTCCTGATGCACCGGGGAGGAGCCTAAGGCCCTGATTGGCCCAGGCAATTAAGGCCTCTCCCATAGGAGGGGCCTTAGGCACCTGGGCCAACCGGAATCTTAGGCCTCTCTCCCAGTGCATTCTGGGATGCTTTGGGAGTGGCCTAGGACTCCGATTGGCCAGATCCCTTAGGCCGCTCCCTGGTTCAAACCGATGGCATGGCTTTAATGGATCAGTCTGAAGACTTTCCTAAGGACTGAGGACGTCGGTTGTAATGGTCTTCGGTTGCAGCTGCCATTTTAAATTGACATGAGAAGATCAACCATATCTGAGATATCATTTTATGTTATTTCTTTCCTGAAAAGACAAAAAGAAAACCTAAGAAAATATACCCCCGCGCTAAAACTCTTAGCGCGCCTTTGTAACAGAGGGCCATAGTTTTCTTGCCAGATTTTTTATTATTTAATTTTCTATACTGCTCTTCCAGGGGAGCTCAGAATGGTTTACATGAATTTATTCAGGCACTCAAGCATTTTTTCCTATCTGTCCAATGGGCTCACAATCTGTCTAATGTACTTGGGGCATTGGGGGGATTAAGTGACTTGCCCAGGGTCTCAAATATCATTGATCTTCTCATGTCATTTTAAAATGACAGCTCATCTGTAGTTGTAACCGAAAGACATTGCACTTGACGTCCTCAATCCTTAGCAAAGTCTTCAGACTGATCCATTAAAGCCATGCCATCGGTTTGAACTTGCTGGGTGGGGTGAGCTGGATTGAATCTTGGCATAAAATGGTTAAATGCAACTGAAATGCCAGGAGGCGAGGATATCACAGATCAAAAGAGACGCCACGTCATCAGGCTTTGGAAAACATCGCAGAGGGGTGTGCGGATTTGTGAGATCTTGTGGGCTCTTTCTGCCTGCTATCTCCATCTCAGACTGGGCTTGGAAAAAACCATGCTGGAGATGCTAGTTTTGGCACTCTCAAATCAAGAAGTGTTGCGGGCGATCCAGAATTGGCAAGATCAATAGTGAAAAGCACATTTTCTACTTCAGGCTAAACCAGCAACCTATGGAACTGATGCCAGCCCCTTGCCAAGTGCCAAGATAGCAATGCCTAAGAGAAATTCAATTTTTGTTTCTCTCAGCCATGTCCCAGGTGACTGCCAGCATTTAAGTCTGTGGTTCAGGGTCCGAGATGCAAGCATGTCATTTTGAGGAAGTAGAAAAACTGCCCACTCTACATTTCTTGCTGCTATGCAATTAATAACGAATTAGATTGTTCCCATGGGAAAATACTACAGTGAAACTATAGGCTTATTGTAATGAAACTCATCTAATGCTCAGGCCTAATAACCATGCAGAAACTATTCATACAGTATGTACAGTACATATTTTAGTTAGCTTATTAGTGAGTTCAGTTGTGGACGATTTCTTCTTTTCGTTGACTACATATGAGAGTGGTTTGAAAAGTTTGGTAAATCTCCATGAGATGGCGCCACAGTTCATTAACTCCCTCTTTTACAAAGGTGCGCTAAGCTTTTTATTGTGTTAAACACGCGCCAAATTCTAATGTGTGCATGTTATCTTATGGACGCTTTAGCGGTTAGCGCACGCCTTGATTTAGCGTGCCTTTGTAAAAGAGGGCCTAAGTCATCGATGCCATCAATTGGTATTTTTGCAGTTTGACAAAAAATGGTTTCTGATGGAATGAAAAAACTGGAAACTCGCAGCACTAAGAGGCAAATTCTATAAACGGTGTCCCGATTGTAGGCTGCGGTGGGCGTCCTACCGCTATCTAACTAGCCAATCGGGACACACGTTAAAAAAAAAAACAACACCCCGAGGCAAGCTGCCTACATTGTAGGTGTCTTCGCGAGCCTAGGGAGGCATGTAGGCCGTTTAAGCTTGCCCAAGGCTAGGCATGGGCGTGATTTCACCCAGAAGTGGCTTAGGCGAGCTTAGGGGGCCCTAGCGCCACTATAGGCACCTGAAATGTAGGTCAGCAGAATGCTGGCCCACATTTTAAATAGACACAGCCGCTAAACTGATCGCGGCAAGGGAATTTCCCTGCCGTGATTAGTTTAGCAGCCGCGGCAGGGAACCCGTCTGTCTTCCCCACAAAGACGACCAGCAGAAAGGATGCCCACTCCTTTCTACTGGAAATCCCCGAATGCCCGTGGCAGGAGGAGTGCCAAATTCCTCTTGCCACCACCACCGCGATACATCCCCCGTTAAGAGGGATGCCCAGTCCCTCCTGCCGGACCTCCCCAACTCCACCCCTAAGATCATCGGCAGGAGGAATGCTTAGTCCCTACTGCTCGAATCCGCCCCCCCCCCATGGGAGGGGCCTAAAAGATCTGGCCAATTGGAGTCCTAGGCCACTCCCAATGCATCTCAGAATGTAGTGGGAGAGAGGCTTAAGATTCTGGTCGGCCCAGGTGCCTAAGGCCCCTCCACTATAGCAGGACATGTTTATCCACTCCTATCCTAAGTGAGAGAATTTTCAAGCACCAGTCTGACCTCATGTGTAATTTTCTTCAAATTAGTCTCTTAGGGTCAGATTCTGCAAACGGCATTGAAAGTTAGGCAGCGGTAAGTACCCTATTGCCGCCTAACTTAATTGGTTTAATCGGTGCACTAATTGACTGCAGTGATTAAAAAGCGACTAAAATCTCGTTAAAAAAATGTAGGTGCCCACCGGCGCCTACAATAAGGGCATTGGAATCACATCTACGGAGGAGCCTAGAGGCGCCAAAGGTCAAAGTAGGCGTAGTTTGGGCCAGAAACGACCTTATGTGATTCGCCGTCAAAGGTAGGCGCCGGTAATGTGGGCCGTTAAAACCCTGGCCTGCCTTTAATGGGAGCCGTGATTCTGCAAACGGCGCCGTAGCACGATAGACGTGCGATCGACAACTTTTCTTTCTTAGGCTGCTGCCAATGGTGACGCTGTTTGCAGAATCCGGCCCTTTGCTCCCTCTCTCCTTTCTACACCTTCTCCTTCTTTGCTTACACCCTATGCCGTCTATTACATTACATGAATTACATGACAAAGCTTTTTGCATTCCGCCATTGCCCTTATGAGTTCCAGGCGGATTACAATAAAGCTGACGCCCGGAAACAAACCCGGTTAAACAGGCAATATTGAAAAAAATGTGTATTTATATGATTATTAGTTATGTGGTAGGGAGGGATGGGAGGGGGTGGGGTAAGAAGTTATGTAATTAACCAAAGATAGAATGTAAGTGAAATTTGCATTGATTATCTGATTGAATATGTACTTACACTTTATGTAATTTTGAAAATGAATAAAAATTTGGAAAAAAAAATAAAAAATAAAATCATAAAATAACAATCAGTTAAAAAAGGTCTTGTTTGTAAGTGATGTATTTATTGTTTATGTGAATGAATATATTTTAACACTTAATGTAATCTTGAAAATGAATAAAGAATATTAAATAAAACGAAAATCGTCAAAAAAAAAAAATGTCTTGAATAAAACTGTTTTTAAAAGCTTTCTAACACTACATAATTCGTTTCTGATCTAACAGTGAGGGGAAGTTCATTCCAAATAGTCGGAGCTGGATACCTAAAAGAAGCCGTAACTAGTCCTTTTACGAAGGTGCGTTGGCCGATTTAGCCCACGCTAACTGATTTAACGCGCGCTATCGGTTAGCGTTCGATTAGCACGTGCTAAATCAGTGCATTTAACACTCTGGGCCGCTGCAGAAACCTCCACCATAGCTTCGGAAAAGGAAAGGAAGTTAATGAAATTATGCTGGCGTCAAGCATTAGTACCCAGGAATTTTTGCATGTTAAAAAGGTTTGCGCTAAAAACGCAATTGCATTACATGAGTATTTATGGACCACCAATAGCGCTGAAAAGGCGTACGCAGTGTTGTACATTCTAACACACAATAGACAGTCCCTGCTCAGAAGAGCTTACAATCTAATTTAGACAGGACATTTCAGGGTTGGGGAGATTATAGTGGGTCTAGGTATCTGACAGCAGTGAGGAGGAGTTAAGAGTTGAAAGCGGTTTCTAAAAAGTGAGCCTTTAGCTCGGATTTGAACACTACCAGGGACGGAGCACGACGTATTGATTCAGGCAGCCTGTTCCAGGCATACGGCACCGCAAGAAAGAAGGGACGGAGTCTGGAGTTGGCAGTGGAAGAGAAGGGTACAGTTAAGAGGTTGTAAACTGAAAAAACACCATGAACACCTTCTCTCGCACCAAGCAGCATCATGGGGTAAAGACCTAGAACAATTGCTTTCGCCCACTACTTATGGGGAATTTAGGAAACGTCTGAAAACACACCTGTTCCTAAAGCATCTAGACAACTGATCCTCTCTTCTCTCTCCCCTCTATAGCGATTAACTTGTTCTATTGATCACTCTCTCCTCAAAAATGGATTTCCTGTCCTATTAACCCTCTTTCTTCCTCCCCTCTTAGAGTCAATCAATTTGTACCTTTGCTTAATCTTTGTAAACCGCATAGAACTTCACGGTATTGCGGTATATAAGCTGTTATTATTATTATTATTATTATTATAAGAGGGGCTTGCCCGATGAGCGGAGATCACCGGGGGCAGGGGGGAAGCATAGGGGGGATAAGCAAGGAGAGATATCGGGGTGTGTGTGTGGGGGGGGGGGGGTGCTTCAGAGCGAATGCACTTGTAAGTCAGCAAGAGGAGTTTAATAAGTATTCGGAAATGGATAGGGAGCCAATGAAGCGACTTGAGGAGAGGGGTCATGTGACAATAGCGGCTCTCACAAAATATGAGTCGCACAGCACCATATTGAATGGATTGAAGAGGCGAGAGATGGGCGCGCGGGAGGCCCGAGAGAAGTTCGTTGCAGTAGTCTAAGCGTGAGGTTTCAAGAGCACGGACAAGGGTTTTGGAATGCCCTGCCAATTTACTTAAGAGAGGAAAGAGTTCTAGACAGATTTAAGAGCAAACTTAAGGGCTTCCTTTTTAAAGACGCTTTCAGTGATTAACTGAATTCCTTATGTTTCTAATCTCTCCTTAAATTACAATAAATTTCTTCCCCTTTTCCCAATGTGTTACTAACCTTAATTGTTTCTTTTATATTCAATTGTATTTCTTCCTGTAACTTTCCCATTATTTGATCTTGTATGTAAAAATAGTCTTGTTAGTTACGTTTAGTCATGTTATGTATTTTATGATATTTTAATATGTTTAGTAATAATTTTGTTAGTCATGTACGTTTCCCCTAACTTTGTAATTTTTAGCTGTACATCGCTTAGAATTTGGAATAGGCGATTAATCAAATCTTATAATAAACTTGGAAACTTAGAAGAAGACGGATTTTGGTACAAACTGTACAATTAACAACGTGTCAGAATTTTGCAGTCAAGCTAACAAGTGTTGAGCTTCCAGCTCTTGAGATGTTACGCAGCCACTTTCGCCTTTTGCTCAGAAATCTTGTTCGCGCAACGTCTGGCTTCTCATTTTGTCTGCCCCGATTGCCGTCTTGATCCGAAATGCTTTAAAGGACTTTTTTATTTTTGTAAATAATATTATCAAATCCAAATGATTGTTTCCAAAAGCCTCTGTCGTGTGATATCATTAACTGGTACCCCGATTAAAAAAAATAATAATAATAGTAGTTTGACAGTGCTTTTTTTTAATCACTGAGTGGCCATGATAAAAAAATGTATGACTTCACTGTGCTTACAGATAATCTCGTTGTTCTCAGCATATGAATATAGATAGTAACAAGAAATTACACTGTGAAATTTCACATTGAAATTTTAAGTGGTTGCACACATACCAACAGAGGAAGAGTGTGGCACAGTGGTTAATGCTACAGCCTCAGCACCCTGAGGTTGTGGGTTCAAAACCACGCTGCTCCGTGCGACCCTGGGCAAGTCACTTAATCCCCCCATTGCTCCAGGTACATTAGATAGATTGTGAGCCCACAAAGACAGATAGGGAAACTGCTTGAGTACCTGAATAAATGCATGTAAACCGTTCTGAACTCCCCTGGGATAATAGTATAGAAAATTGAATGAATAAATAGTGTGAAAAGTTTCAGCCTCTGATAACCAGAGCAGGTATTGTGATGTCATAATGCCTCATTCCACCAATAAGAGCCAACCTCATCAGTGATGTCACAATGGCTGGATTCTCCTACACCTGGATCACTTTGACTACATTATGATTTCTAGAGTGGTGCAATGGTTAAAGCTACGGCCTCAGCACCCTGAGGTTGTGGGTTCAATCCCACGCTGCTCCTTGTGACCCTGAGAAAGTCACTTAATCCCCCCCATTGCCCCAGGTACATTAGATAGATTGTGAGCCCATCGGGACAGACAGGGAAAATGCTTCAGTACCTGAATAAATTCATGTAAACCGTTCTGAGCTCCCCTGAGAGAACAGTATAGAAAACTGAATAAATAGTGTGAAAAGTTTCAGCTTCTGATAACCAGAACAGGTATTGTGATGTCATAATGCCTCATTCCACCAATAAGAGCCAACCTCATCAGTGATGTCACAGTGACTCAATTGTCCTTTACTTGGCTCACTTTTGCTACATTTTGATTTCTAGAGTGGTGCAGTGGTTAAAGCTAAAGCCTCAGCACCCTGAGGTTGTGGGTTCAATCCCACGCTGCTCCTTGTGACCCTGGAAAAAGTCACTTAATCCCCCCCACTGCCCCAGGTACATTAGATAGATTGTGAGCCCATCGGGACAGACAGGGAAAATGCTTCAGTACCTGAATAAATTCATGTAAACCGTTCTGAGTTCCCCTGGGAGAACGGTATAGAAAATTGAAGAAATAAAAAACAAAAGCTTAAAATAAGCTGAGTGAAGCTGCTCTCAACTCATGGAATTTCAGAGCGTAAGTTGCATATTTTTGGAACTCTCCTGACCTGCCCATGCAACTCCCCGGTCCCCCACCTGCATATTATGGGATTTAGGGCTCCTTTTACGAAGGTGCGCTAACGGTTTTAGCACACGCACCCGATTAGCGCGTGCTAGCTGAAAATCTACCGCCTGCTCAAAAGGAGGCGGTGGCGGCTAGCGTGCGTGGCAATTTAGGCCTTCGTAAAAGAAGCCCTTAGGCACTCAGGGACAGATTCTGTAATTGGGAGCCTAAAAAGATAGGCGCCCTTTACGGAATCGGTCCTAACCAAAACTTAGGTTTTGGCACCTAGAATGTAGGCCAGGGTGTTTTTTGGTTTGTTTTTAAATAGGTGCCAACACAGATACAGAACTCGAGAAATTGCAAGTTTCCCCAACTTGCTTCTCCTTTTTTTGACCTCTAGATGCCCTCTACAAAATGAGGCTTCAAATGTCACAGTATTTCATCTGTTTGCCTAATGCTATCATCGGCTACTTTGCTTCGTTTTTAGCTAGGAAGGCTGGGGTTTGGTGATATTTTCTCCCTTTTAATGGTAATTGCCAGGAACAGAATGTTTACACTCAGAGCGAAGGTAAGACGCAGATTTTTGGATTCTTAAGAAAAAGGTTTGAGAATACTCGGTTACCCCATACAGAGACTCTGAATGTGGAACTATTATTGCTAATACAAGAGACTGGTACAACCTGAAATTCTTGGAATGATATCCAAGAAAAACAGACAAGCTTTCCAAATGGCTTGAAGCTACTTGGTCGCCTTTAAGCCACAAGCTGACAAGTCTGTATTTCATCCAATTGGAAGACGCCTCTAATACACCCTCATTTTGAGACTGTTTCCCACCGAAACCCACCAGACTATCAACAGAGGCTACACCACACCGTCATCGAGCCAAGATTTTTATGGTCCCTTTTTCCAAGTTTTCGCACTGTCCTGTTTATATAACAGCCATAGTCTCTATGATCAAAACAGGTTATATCAGACTATGACAGTTAACTCACCTGGGGTATCGGGTGAAATCAAAGTGTGTATGTGATAAACAAAAGACATAGTACTGTACATTTTTACGATACCACCGGCAAATCAACCCTTATATTACCATCAGCCCAACTCGTTGACTCTGCATGACTTTCAGTCCACTCGTTACAAGATTTTAGATAAAATTCGCCCAAAAAAGTCACTGACCCCATCTCGTTCACAAGGAAAATGTGTTCACATTCAGTTTCTTGAGAGAGAAAAAAATGTCATGTTGAAAATACTCTAAAAAGAGATTTTGTTAATACCTGAAGAATCTTTGCCACCTATAACGAGAGTCCAGATCTGACAAAGTTTCTGGAGAGTTCCTTAGAAGTAATTGCAGAAAGAACTATCCTTATAGTGACATTTGCCTTGGAGTTCGACAGAGATTTAATCTTCCAAACTTATTTTAGGTATACGAGAGATAGTTTTCAGGGTTCGTTGGTAAGATATATCTAAAGAGGCAGAAAAGAAGAGAAAAGATTTCCTTTCCTATAGACCAGGGGTGTCAAAGTCCCTCCTCGAGGGCCACAATCCAGTCGGGTTTTCAGGATTTCCCGAATGAATATGCATGAGATCTATTAGCATACAACGAAAGCAGTGCATGCAAAGAGATCTCATGCATATTCATTGGGGAAATCCTGAAAACCCGACTGGATTGCGGCCCTCGAGGAGGGACTTTGACACCCCTGCTATAGACCAAGACTATTGGCGCATCCTTTGTATTGAAATTTCCAGTGAAATGTTGTGTCTCTCATGAGGAAACATTTTTTTGCTGTTTTTCGAACCCAAACAATTACTTGAGTTTGTAACGGCTAGAGAAGGGGGAGGGGTGATTATTGGTACAATGTCTCCGGCTACAGTTTAACGAACCGGCTGCCTGGGTGTATGACCAATGTCTCCCACTCTGTCTAAGTATCTTATATAATAATAAGAATTTTATTTTTTTATATACCGCCTAACCAAAAGTGGTTCTAGGCGGTTTACAACAAATAATAACGAGTCATACATTGAAGAGAACAATTTAAAAGGAAAATACAATGTGGAATAAATAGGAACTGATGCTATAGTGGAGAATATGATTTAAAAGAAAGTACAATTTAAAAGAATGGTTCTAAGCGGTTTACAGCAAATAAGAACCGATCGTACAGTAAAAATGCAATTTAAAAGGTGATACATTACATAAAAGAAGCATGGAATTTTTAAGAGAAAGGATACCAATTTTTCAAATAGTTGGGTCTTCAATAATTTTCTAAAATCAAGATATGAGGAAGAACGTAACATAATTTTACCGAACCACCCATTCAATTTAGCAGCTCGAAAAGAGAGAGTTCTCTCCAGAAATCTTTCCAAAATTCCACTTGATATTTTCCTTGTTCTTGGATGCATTTTATTTCCTGTACTTGTTTAATTTGGCACGATGTTAATTTTCGAATTCTTATGCAAGTTGTTCACTTGTTTATTATACCAAAATTTTGAATAAAGATATAAACTAGAAAAAAATGTCATGTTTTATAGAAGAGACAAGAAATATGACTTCAGCAAATTCACTAGAATTTTAGAACTTTTTTCTTGAGTTTTGAAACACCAAAGACCTCTTTCACCAAACTGTTTAAGCGTTTTAGCGCACATTAATGCGTCCATAGGATAACATGCATGTGTTAGCGTTTAGTTCATGTTTAGCTCACGCTAATATTTACCACGCGCTAAAAAGCATAGCGCACCTTAGTAAAAGAGAGGGGCAATCAGTAGTTGTTTTAAACACCTCCTGTGCCATTATATTACATATGTTTATTATCTGACTATATACATGGAGAGTGATGATTGCTGCCTAAATCAATACGTCGTGCTCCGTCCCTGGTAGAGTTCAAATCCAAGCTAAAGGCTAACTTTTTTTTGAGACTGCTTTTAAATCTTAACTCCCCCTCACTGCTGTCAGATACCTAGACCCACTGTATCATTTCCTCTACCATAATCTCCCCAACCCTGAAATGTCCTGTCTAAATTAGATTGTAAGCTCTTCTGAGCAGGGACTGTCTATCGTATGTTAAAATGTCAGATACCTAGACCCACTGTGTCATTTCCTCTACCATAATCTCCCCAACCCTGAAATGTCCTGTCTAAATTAGATTGTAAGCTCTTCTGAGCAGGGATTGTCTGTCATATGTTAAAATGTCAGATACCTAGACCCACTGTATCATTTCCTCTATCATAATCTCCCCAACCCTGAAATGTCCTGTCTAAATTAGATTGTAAGCTCTTCTGAGCAGGGACTGTCTATCGTATGTTAGAATGTACAGCGCTGTGTACGCCTTTCAGCGCTATAGAAATAATAAATAGTAATATTAAATTAAACCTTCAGAGTATACCTCCAATAAAACTGAACTCTATAAAGTATCAATCTACAAATATCATTAAACTAATCCACAGTTGTAATCAATACGTATCATTGCAGCATTTTTCTTAATTTTTATATTTTTTATATTGGATCTTCAGATTGCTGTTAGAGATAAGAACCTTGCGTCATACAGCTCAATTCTTAAGAACATAAGAATTGCCGCTGCTGGGTCAGACCAGTGGTCCATCCCGCCCAGCAGTCCGCTCACGTGGCGGCCCCAAGGTCAAGACCAGTGCTCCAAATGAGTCCAGTCTCACCAGTTTAGCATGAACTTGTCCAACTTTGTCTTGAAACACCTGGAGGGTGTTTTCCCCTATGACAGACTCCGGAAGAGCGTTCCAAATTTCCACCACTCTCTGGGTGAAGAAGAACTTCCTTACGTTTGTACGAAATCGATCCCCTTTTAACTTTAGAGAGTGCCCTCTCGTTCTCTCTACCTTGGAGAGGATGAACAACCTGTTTTTATCTACTTTGTCTTGAATCCCTGGAGGGTGTTTTCCACTATAACAGCCTCCGGAAGAGCTTTCCAGCTTTCTACCACTCTCTGAGTGAAGAAGAACTTCCTTACGTTCGTACAAAATCTGTCCCCTTTTATCTTTAGAGGGTGCCCTCTCGTTCTCTCTACCTTGGAGAGGTTGAACAACCTGTCTTTATCTACTTTGTCCTGAATCCCTGGAGGGTGTTTCCCCCTATAACAGCCTCCGGAAGAGCATTCCAGTTTTCCACCACTCTCTGGGTGAAGAAGAACTTCCTTACGTTTGTACGGAATCTATCCCCTTTCAACTTTAGAGAGTGCCCTCTCGTTCTCTCTACCTTGGAGAGGATGAACAACCTGTTTTTATCTACTTTGTCTTGAATCCCTGGAGGGTGTTTTCCACTATAACAGCCTCTGGAAGAGCTTTCCAGCTTTCTACCACTCTCTGAGTGAAGAAGAACTTCCTTACGTTCGTACAAAATCTGTCCCCTTTTATCTTTAGAGGGTGCCCTCTCGTTCTCTCTACCTTGGAGAGGTTGAACAACCTGTCTTTATCTACTTTGTCCTGAATCCCTGGAGGGTGTTTCCCCCTATTTGAATCCCTGGAGGGTGTTTTCCCCTATAACAGCCTCCGGAAGAGCGTTCAATTTTTCCACCACTCTCTGGGTGAAGAATAACTTCCTTAGGTTTGTACGGAATCTGTCCCCTTTCAACTTTAGCGAGTGCCCTCTCGTTCTCCCTACCTTGGAGAGGGTGAACAACCTGTCCTTATCTACTAAGTCTATCCCTTTCAGTACCTTAAATGTTTCAATCATGTCCCCTCTTTTCAAGGGAGAAGAGGCCCAGTTTCTCTAATCTATCACTGTACGGCAACTCCTCCAACCCCTTAACCATTTTAGTTGCTCTTCTCTGGACTCTTTCGAGTAGTACCATGTCCTTCTTCATGTACGGTGACCAGTGCTGGATGCAGCACTCCAGGTGAGAGCACATCATGGCCTGGTATAGCAGCATGATAACCTTCTCTGATCTGTTCGTGATCCCCTTCTTGATCATTCCTAGCATTCTGTTCGCCCTTTTCGCCATCGCAGCGCATTGTGCAGATGGCTTCATGGACTTGTCGATCAGCACTCCCAAGTCCGAAGTCTTCATTTTTATATGGTACGATCCCTGAAATTTTTTAAAGGTTTGATATCTGAGTATCAACCATTAAGATCATTGTGCTCTGAAAGTTCAGCATTGCTGAACACGAAGGCTAACCCTAAATATGTGGAAACGGATGCCATGACTTTTACATGTGCAGGGGTTAAGCTGTGGAATAGCCTGGTTGGTCAAATCCGAAAATGTAGAGATAAGAGCTCGTTTAGGAAAATGCTGAAAACACACATTATTTGTAGATGCATTTCTTTGAGAAATTGATTTTATGTAAGGATTGAATCTGTCTGTTTTGTTCTAACCTTGTTCTGAATTTTATAATGTTTTATGTATGTAACTATTTGTAAACCGTTTTGGAATAAAACGGTATATAAATTTTAAAAATAAAATGAATAAATAAAATTGATCCCCCTATTTTTCTTTTCCTCTTCATTTATGTTCTTTAAATTCATTTTAACTTTAAATTCAGACTCAAAGAAAAAATTTTTTAAAAAACACTTTATCTGGAGTTCTTTTTAGTATATCTCCCGACATGAATTCACGTTTCTAATAGTTTGTCAGGGTCGAGGTTTACTGCTGTCCCAGCACAACTGCAACGATAAACAGATTCACTCAACTCTCCTCACATTTGAAAATCTCTCTCTCTCTATACAGTAAAAGATTTTTGTAAAAAAAAATCAGCAAAAATATGCACAGCCAACGTTGCTTACCGAACTTGCATCTGTCTGACTCATTTCAAAATGGTCGCGGCCTCTGCAAGCGCGGTCCTTTAAAAAATCAGTTGATCATTTGGTCCAAAATCTGCCAATCAGAAGCTCATGTCAGCGGTTTTCAGGAAACATTCACCCTAATCGGACTTCTTATTCAACCTGCATCTGGTCACCAAAAATGGATTATTGTAACTCTTTACTAAAAGGGATCTATCATAAAGATTTAAAGCGCTTGCAACTAATCCAAAATACAGCCATCAAGATAATTTCAGGCGCAAAGAAATTTGACCACGTTACCCCACTGCTACAAAAAGTCCACTGGTTGCCAGTCCTACACAGGATAACACATAAAATCGCCCTTCTGACATTTAAAACTTTACAAACCAATACACCAGCATTTATAGACAGATTTTTGATCCCATATGACCCTCCTAGAGCTTTAAGATCTATTTCATAGTATAATCTTAACGTTCCATCTTTAAAAATAATTGGTACACGTCGTACCTCAATCTTTTCCGTGACAGCCCCTATGATTTGGAATTCTCTTTATTTACACTTAAAAATGGAAAAAAAAACTTGCAAAAATTTAGCTCTCTCCAAGTTTTCTGCAAACATCTGAAAACCTGGCTTTTCTCAAAAAATGTAAGTCTCCCTCCAACTTAGGAATCAAGGAAACTCTTCTTTCACCACTTCTTTCCAATCTGAAACTGTACATTAGGTAAAACCCCTGAATTAACTTCTGCTTTTCAAGTTTAGGGCAATCAATGTGTTGGGGGGTGGGGGTGGGGGGTGTCGCTGAGAGTGTGTGCTGTGCGCATTTGAGTGGTTGTTGCGAGGTATGTTTGTTTCATTCAGGTGTATTTTGTTGTGTTTCCACCTCATTCCTGAGATAATCATCTCTGTTTCTGTTCTCTACCTTTCGAACTCTAATGGCTTCCCAACATCCCCACTGCTGACATTAAACTGGAAAGTGCAAATTTTTCCCACTGAATAGCCACAGGTATCATTTCTAGGGCTCCGAAGAGCAACGGGATTGGAGTTCAACCATACTAAGAACAACGATGATTCTTCCTCCTGCTTCTCCGCATTCCCTCCCCCTTCCTCTCCCCCCCCCACACACACACTTTGATCATGTTTCTCCAGTGGAAGGAGAGTGGTTGGGTCTCAGTTGTGTTTACTTGTTCTGTGTTTCCTGAGCAGTTCTAAGTCAAACTTGGACTTTTACCAGTAGTTCACCTTCTTAGCAACTGCTGTGCTCCCCTCCCCTCCCCCGATGATGAATCAAGTCTTAAAGGGCTGTCAATTGTCCTTCATTGAGAAACATTTATATTTTGCTTGGATTGCTAAAGGAACTATTTTATTTTAGAGACATGCATGGCACACAGCCCATTTTCCCTCTTTCCAAAAAAGGCATAATGCCCCTGCTCGGCCGTGATTGTACGACTGTGAAACAGCGGGGGTGATGGGGCAGGACTGCATCAAGCTCTATTTAACAGTGAGACCAAAGTTGCCTGTCAAACGCTTGACTTACTGAGTCTTGATTCTTAGCATCCCAGCAACGAGACCTTTTGCACTGAACCATTTTTCATTTTGACAACAAACTACCATGGCTTTCCCTTGTTGCCCCCCCCCCCCCACCCTTAACTGACAGTAAAGCATTTTTATTGCCATCAGCTTGCTCTGTAGTGGGGATCAGGGGGTGGCGGGGAGATACTTTTCTCCAGTTCTCCTCCAAGTATAATGGCATTCCAAGCCATAGGTGTCTACTAATCTCTCCAGAGTGATCGTTGCTCCAGCCATAACAAATGGAACAAAATGCCCAGGGAGTAAGGGCTATTCACGGGTCCCCGCACTGTTTAAAGTAACTTCTAGCTAGTTCTAGCTAACTTGTGTCACACATTATTTTTCTGTCTCTTACTCCTAGGGATTCTGTACAAAATAAAATGTACAATTCTGTGCAAAAATTTCGAAAATTATGCTTACAATATTTGTTTTTATTGACCTTAAAGTACAGTACAGAAACAGCGCCAGTTCAAGATTCAGGCCACGTAGTAATGCAATGCCAAGATTACACATTTCTAACTTTTTTTTATTTTCGCTGAATTGTCCCATCTGAAATCTGGGCTCCTCCCCATCCCAAGCCTGAAACCATAGTTACATAGTAACATAGTAGATGACGGCAGATAAAGACCCGAATGGTCCATCCAGTCTGCCCAACCTGATTCAATTTAAATTTTTTTTTTTTTTCTTCTTAGCTATTTCTGGGCAAGAATCCAAAGCTTTACCCGGTACTATGCTTGGGTTCCAACTGCCGAAATCTCTGTTAAGACTTACTCCAGCCCATCTACACCCTCCCAGCCATTGAAGCCCTCCCCAGCCCATCCTCCACCAAACGGCCATACACAGACACAGACCGTGCAAGTCTGCCCAGTACTGGCCTTAGTTCAATATTTAACTAGGGATACCAGACTTTCCCGAAGGAAAATTCGGACCCATGGCCATGTCCACAAGCCCGCCCTGTTCCGCCCCCAGACGGCATCCGTGGATGCGACGTGATGACATGCACGGATGCCCCCTCCCGACCCGATTTTGACAGGAAGCTTCTTTTCAAAATCCAGACAAAGTGCCGGCTTTTGAAAAGCTGTCCAGACCCCCGGACATGTCATCGAAAAGGAGGACGTGTCCGGGGAAATCCTACCCCAAACTTTCTCCTCAGGCTCAGCCACCCTCAGCGCTATCTCCTGCTTTCCCTGAAACCCTTCTTATGCTGATCGCTCCTGTCACGCATTCAACCCCCAGCTTTCTCTCTCTTTCTCCCTTGCCCCTCCTTCCCCACTTGCCAACAAAATCTCCAGCTCTTTCTCTCTCTGCCTTCCTCAGTTTTCTCTCCCCACTCCTAGCACGACCATCCCATCAGTCCTCCTCCCTCTGCCCATTGTTCTCTGTAACTCATAGCAACTTCTGTTCACAAGCTTGCTCTCCATCTCTCTGCTCCCCTCTTCCCATTCTATTTTCATCCCCAGGAACATAGCTCCAGCTTGTTCCCCTCCCCAGGCACATCTTCTCCCCCAAGAACAAAAGAAACTGCACCTTTCTACAAACCAAGGGACCTAACACGGTCAGTGTTTTGGTCAACAAGTCTTCATCAGGGATCCCTAGTTGGCAAGGTATCAAATTAACCCGCAGACAAAATAAACATAAGCCTATGTAGTCCAAAAATAATCTCCGACAGGCTTATGTTTATTTAGCCAATAGGGAGAGAAGGAGATAGTGGATCCTAGACAGGCAGACTGGATAGGCCATTTGGCCTTATCTGCCATCACGTTTCTATGTTTCTAAATTCCGCAAATGCTTCTCGTAATCTTGTGTAATCACTTGATCCTCTACTGCTTTAGCTACAAACTTAGGGAGAGAATCCCACTTATTTAAACTCAGCGACTGCCACTGAATATCCCGTTTCAACACTATGGCGCAGTACAATTAGGGGTAGATTCTATGAATGGTGCCTAAATAGGCCGGCGCCTAGAAATATAGTGCCAGCCATGTGTCAGTCACGCTTAGGCGACATTTACAGAATCTCGGCTAGCGGTGCCTATGTAAAATCTTAGGTGCCCAGGGCTTTAAGGGCCTACATTTCAGGTGCCTACATTAACAGCATCTATGTCATGCTCCACCCATAGAAGCATCCTCTTAGGTGTTAGACGTTACTAAGCGCCATGCAATAGGGACCTGTCTTTTATAGAATCGGATAGGCGTCTTTCTCCCAATTAATTTTTTTTCCCGTTATTGAAGCTATTAAGGGTATTTTGCCAATTAAGTTTGGCGCCCTTTAGAGAATCAGCCTCTTAGGGCTCCTTTTATCAAGGCGCGCTACAGGGGTTAGCGCGTCGAACATTTCATCACGCGCTAATCCCCGCGGCAAGCCCAAAAACTAGCACGTCGTCGATGGAGGCGTAAGCGACTAGCACGGCAGGCGGTTGAACGCACGGTATTCCGCACGTTAACCGCCTATCGCGCCTTGATAAAAGGACCCCTTAGTGCTGGTTGGAGGAGGACGGGTTCTGTGGGAGAGTTGGGAAGAGCTAGCAATTACGTGGGTATTGGCCATATTCAATTACTGCACATTAGAGAATGACACGGTGACAAAATTCAACTGCGAGAAACCATCTTCATGTCATTCTTTAAGGAGAGAGGGAAGAATCAGAGAATGAATGGCCACAACCACTGACCCTCAAGCTTTGCTTTGAAGAATGCTGGTGTAGAAGGATTGAGGCTGAAACAGACACTACAGAATGACAGTCTCTGGTATCCAGAGCAGATATTGTGATGTCATAATGCCTCATTCCACCAGTGCCTAAGAGCCAATCACATCAGTGATGTCACAATGGCTTCATTTTCCTTGGCTCCCATAAGAATCAGAGTATGAATGGCCATAACCACTGACCCGCAAGCTTTGCTTTGAAGAATGCTGGTGTAGAAGGACTGAGGTTGAAACAGACACTACAGAATGACAGTCTCTGGTATCCAGAGCAGATATTGTGATGTCATAATGCCTCATTCCACCAGTGCCTAAGAACCAATCACATCAGTGATGTCACAATGGCTTCATTATCCTTGGCTCACATAAGCACAGCCACGGACCAGAAAGCTTTGCTTTGAAGAATGCTGGT
Organism: Geotrypetes seraphini; assembly: GCF_902459505.1. Lineage (NCBI taxonomy): Eukaryota > Metazoa > Chordata > Amphibia > Gymnophiona > Dermophiidae > Geotrypetes > Geotrypetes seraphini. Next base: position 12,308,908 of record NC_047093.1, read on the forward strand.
GTAGAAGGACCGAGATTGAAATAGACACTAGAAAATGACATGGGATTATTTCCCGCGGTTATCCGCGGGGACGGAAACGGTGATGAATTTTGTCACCGTGTCATTTTCTACTGCACATCTAAGTGTAGGGTTACCAGATCTTTAGTAAAAAAAAAAAAAAAAGTCCAAAGAATGTTGCTCCGCCCTGTTTTGTCCTAGCCCCTTATATCCTTAGCCTCACCCCATTCCGCCCACAGCCCTGCCCTTTTCCACCCTCCAACCCCAGTCCCACATAAACTTCGGCTCTTCAGGGCCGCGTCTGGAGGGTTTTTGTGCATGCACGAATGTGACGTGATGAAGTCACACGCATCCACGCATGCATGTGATGTCATCGCAATAGAGGCCTTCCAGACACTGCCCCCCAAAGAGAATGAAGCTCACGCCAAAAAGTGTGAGCTAAATCCAAATCCACTAAAATGGTTTATTTGGGTTTTAAAATCTCATTACATATGACTACAGTTTTTCCAGGAACGTTATTTGATCTGATGTATTAAAAATAGGCCAAGTTTATTTCTTTCACAGGTGTTGGGCTACAGGAATTCCCTGTCCCGGTATGTCTTAATTTCAGCCCGTAAAAGTGACAGAGTAACACGGTGCTGTTTCATAACACGCACATCTGACATCTTTTATTCTACATCCAAGTCCGGTAGAAACAAATTAAGTGTCGTTAGCCAAGTAGAAGGTTTGATTGGGAAACTTGCCAAAGGTGGAGCAAGACAGGGAGTGCCATCTTTGTGCTACGTTAAGTAACCCCCCCTGCAGGAAGGGAGGGGGAGGACGCCTACACTTTTAGAATGCAGACATTTTTGCCACGAGGCACAACCAGTTTCATGTCTGGCTTTCTTGAAAAGATTAAATGCGTTCAACCCTAAATTAACCCACTTCTTGAAAGGCAGGAAACCACCTATGTTAATAGCAGGTGCAGTTTTGCTTTCAGTCACAAATATCTGAATTAGTAGAGGCACATTTTTATGTAGCAGGCCTAAGCTACACAGATCGCACCGGGAAATCCTGAAAACCTGACATGGCAAAAGCCGAATCTGGACACCCCTGATTTAGATAAACAATGTCTTTCTATTCCACTGGTTCCCAAACCTGGCCTCGGAGGCACCCCTGCCAATCAGGGTTTCAGGATATCCCCAATGAATATTCATTCACCCTACAACAGGACAATTATACAAACTTTTTATAGCTTCAATTATTTTTCAATACCTCAACCAAAAGGAAGCTAAAATCTACAAACATGCAAATTTTTTTCATTTATTTGTCAGTATTGATATAAATCCATCATTCGTCAATAATAAATATCGTATATCATCATGACCCAATATAGTGAACTCACACAATACAGCAAGGAAATCCCCCCTCCCCCCCAAGCCTAAAAACTCTCCTGAGTATCCAAAGCGGTGTCAGGTCAAAAGCGCGCCGGGATAAAGGCGCGCCCAGACAATTGAGCGCAGCGCGGAGGCGCGCGCCGCTCAAAATTAGTTTTTTGGGCTCCGACGGGGGGGCGTGGGGGGGAACCCCCCAACTTTACTTAATAGACATCGCGTCGCGTTGTGGGGGCATTGTGGGGAGTTTGGGGGGTTGTAACCCCCCACATTTTAATGAAAACTTCACTTTTTGCTCTTGCTGGTGTTTTCCGTATCACATATCCAAGGTTCAGTTTAAAATATAACTCTGATGCAAATCCAGTCCTCACTCCGTCTCTCGTTATAACACGTTCACCAAAAGAACTTTCAGAAAGAGCATTCTTATGAACAACTTTGGATACTCAAGGAGAGTTTTTAGATTGGGGGGGGGGGGAGAGTTCACTATATTGTGTTATGATGATATCAGAATCAACTAATTAAAGGTTGTATTACAGGTACCATGGCAGAATCATTAGCTATAGTTTTGCCAAAGCCAATAAGAGATCCCACACTGGTTTCAAACTACAGGCCTATTTCGTTAATTAATGTAGATGGAAAACTTTTAGCTAAAACTTTGGCTATACGTTTGGCTAAAATTCTCCCTTTTATTATTGGAATGCACCAATCAGGATTCGTTGCTCAAAGACATTCTTCTAACAACACTAGGCTGACCTTACATTTGTTGAATTTGTCAAAAGCCTTAAATGATCCGGCTTTTTCTGTATCCCTCGATGCAGAGAAGGCCTTTGATCGTGTCGAATGGACCTTCATGTATCAAGCGTTGGAATGGTTTGGTATTGGTTCAGGATTTATACAAATGGTTCAAACATTGTATAGCTCCCCTATTGCTAAACTGTATGTATATTAATAATAATTTTTCAGAAAGTTTTAGGGGGGTTAGACAAGGCTGTCCTTTATCTCCTCTGCTTTTTGATATTGTATTAGAACCCTTGTTATCAGCTATTCAGCAAGCGAAGGAGATACAAAGGATTCATCGTAGAGATCAGGAATATAAGGTCTCTGCTTATGCAGATGATATATTGCTCTGTTTGAGAAATCCTGAAACAACCATTCCTTGCTTACTTGAAATGATTGAGAAATTTGGAAAATTTTCAGGATACAAAATAAATTGGAATAAATTAGAAATTCTTCCACTCAATGTTCTCTGTACTAAAGGTTTGTTTGATTCTTTTCCCTTTCTTTGGAAGGAGGATGGAATAAAGTATTTAGGTATTTGGATTAAAAATACGATGGAAGAAACAATGAAAATAAATGAAAAATCTTTATTACAGAAGGTAACAGAAATGTGTGAGCAATGGAATCCTTTATATCTTTCATGATGGGGGAGAGTTCAAACTATTAAGATGATAATTTTGCCTGTGGTTTGTTATCAGATGGGAATGTTGCTGATTTATTTTCAAGGGTCCTTTTATAAAAAATTAAATAGCATTCTTATAAAATTTATTTGGCTGGGTAAAACTCCTAGAGTTGCTTTGGTATCTTTACAAAGACCAATTTCAGAGGGAGGGGTTAATTTTCCCAATTTTTATAGACATCATCAATCCTATATTTTGCGCCAAGGTATGTATTGGGTCCTCCCAGAGCTCATGGAAAATTCTCAGATTGATTGTGGTTAGAATGGCAACTCATGTCTCCATTACGCCTTTGCCATGTGCTCAGTATCAACATGCCTAGGTATAGTAAAGATAACAGAATATTAGCTGATACATTGAAAACTTTGCATTATGTAAGTAATTTAACAACTATTCCAATTTACAAATCTACAAATCAATCTACTGTATATGGCTAAACTCCAAGATTCAAATTGGCGGAGAAAAGGTAGCCTGGAAGTATTGGATGATGGCAGGAATACGTTTATTGGATGATGTTATCTCTAATGGTAAACTGCTTGAATTCTCACAGTTGCACTATAAATATGGACTTAAGAAATCAGAAAGCTTTAGATGGTTGCAATTGAAGCAGGCCATTCAGGCTGGGTTCCCTGAGTGGAAAAATCTTAAAGATTAAAATACTATGGAGTTCTTATGCTTTCAGGCTGCCCAGAGGTATAAATTATTATCTGGACTTCTTAAAAAGAAACCAAACACTAGTCTGAGAGACATTTGGAGCATTGAGATCAAGCATCAAATTTCTGCATCTCAATGGACACAAATTTGGACTTGGAGGATGAGATGTACAGTGTCAGCATCTATGAGACAAACATGATTTTTTCTGTTACATAGAGCAGTGTTTTTCAACCTTTAATTGCACCTTGCACGTCCCGTGCCTCATCTGGAAGCCTTCCCTCTGACGTTGCAACGTCAGAGAGAAGGCTTCCGGTTCAGGCGCAGGATGCCCGTAGGAGCCACTGCCCGTGGCTTTGTGTACTGAATCAGTTAGGAAGAGGGAGCTGGCTCGAAGATAACGACGCATTGATTGCACCGTGGACCGGTGGTTGAAGAACACTGTTTTGGGCCTGATGCACGTGCTGGCCCTGTGGACCGGCAGGAAATTTCTGTGGACCGGCACTGGTCCATGGACCGGTGGTTGAAGAACACTGACATAGAGCATTATGGACCCCAGTTCGGTTGCAAAAATTGGACAGCTCTAAGTCTAATAAATGTTGGCACTGTCATCTCGAAGCAAGGACTCTAGATCATTTGATATTCTACTGTCCATTTATTATGACCTTTTGGAAATCAATTTGGGACCAACTTAATTGTTTATTAGATAACCCAGTGGCATTATCATATGATACTGTGCTATTTGATATGGCAATGACAGCAAAAAGTCAGATTTCAACAAATAATAACAAATTATTGCTTATAATGACTGGGGTTGCCATTCAACAAATTACTTATAATTGGAAGAACTGGAGTAGATTAAATTATAATTTTTGGTGGATTCCCTATGTCACATATATAACATGGAAAGATTTGTTGCAAAACAGCAAGGGTGTTTCAGGAAATTTCAGGATGTGTGGGAGCCATTAACAAAATATTGTACTGATTAGATGACATTTTTTCCCTTAATCTTACAGGTTTAATTATGAGGGGGATAATTTAATGTTTTTATGATTATATATTTTTTATTATTATATATTGTACAATGTATTTGATTATATAATAGAAAGGGGTGGGAAGGGTGGAAGAAAATAGCATAATATTTGTACTATTGATTAAGTGATATATTTATGATTAATTTGTTTTAACATGTTGAAACACTTATTTTATGTTTGAAAATGAATAGATTAAAAAAAAAAAAAAAAAGGAACGCCATTAGAAAATAGGAAAGGAAAGAGATTAACATTTCCAAAACATATCCACTAAAACGGTTATATGAAATAAATAAAGCCAAATCAACACGAATCAGTACAAATTAATATAAATCTCTCTTATGAATATTCATCGTGGATATCCTGAAACCCTGACTGACTGAGATGCCTCCAGGATCAGGTTTAGGAACCACTCTTGTATTCCATTCAGAAATTAATCTAGTCATGCAACTGTCAGGTAGAACTTGGGAGTTATATTTGCAAACGCTCCCAGTTGGGTAAGCAAATTTGGGTGCAGATGTAGTAAAAGTGAACCATGTCTAGGACAATCCAGCCATTGTGACATCACTGATGAGGTTGGCTCTTATTGGTGGAATGAGGCATTATGACATCACAATACCAGCTCTGGTGATCAGAGGTTGAAAATTTTCACACCATTTATTCAATTTCCTATACTGTTCTCCCCAGGGAGCTCAGAACATTTTACATAGAGTTCCGCCCCATTCCAATTGTGTCACACCCCATTCTGCCCCCCCCAGCCTCGCCCTCAGATGACATCCGCACATACGTGATGACGCTTACGTGCATGCGCGGATGCCCCCTCCTGACCCGATTTTTACTGGAAGATTTTCAAAACCCGGACAAAGTGCTGGGTTTTGAAAAACCGTCCGGATCCCTGGACATGTCCTCGAAAAGGAGGACACGTCCGAGAAAATCCAGCCGTCTGGTAACCCTAAGTTTACATGAATTTATTCAGGTACTCAAGCATTTTCCCCTGCCTGTCTCAGCGGGCTCACAATCTTTCTAAGGTACCTGGGGCAATGGGGGGATTAAGTGACTTGCTCAGGGTCCCAAGGAGCAGCGTGGGTTTGAAGCCACAACCTCAGGGTGCTGAGGCTGTAGCTCTAACCACTGCACCACACTCAGCACTGTGAGAAGTGAAATGACTCTTAAGCACTGCCCCCTACTGGCAGCAATGCAGTTGGAGGACTGCTGCTTAGCTTAGAGGGAACTGAATAAAGAATAGTTCTTAAGGAGATAAAGGGCTCTTTTTACTAAGCCGCGTTAGGGCTTTAATGCGCGGAATAGCACGCGCTAAAATGCTGCATGCGCTAAAAATGCTAACGCAGCTTAGTAAAAGGAGCCCAAAGGGTTCCACACATATAAATTCCGGAGTGGGAGGGGTACATGTGAAAACCTGTCACACTTGCAACAAGACCTTCTGCTTAGTCCTGCTTTTGTATGCATTGGTGTTTTGACCTCTTTTATCCATACATTGGTTGCTGTGTATTTGCATTGGTTGTAGTTATTTGTGTCTTGTTTCAAGTTGATTAAAATAAAGTTTTGCAAAATTAAAAAAAAAAATTCCAAATAATCAATAAGCTGAGTGGAGGGGGAGAGAGAGGGGAGCAGATGCTGAATGGAAGTGGTGAGGAGAGAGAAAAAAAAGGGCACACGCTGGATTGGGGGGGAAGAAGATAGAGTCGCTTCTCAGCTCCGACAATTCTCCTGTTTATGCCGCCTGTGATCAATTTCTGGGTGCAGCGAGAGGAGGTTCCTGATGAAGGATTCTTTCCGAAACTGGAGTTCAGAAGAACCACCACTGCTTCTCAGAGACAAACGGAGAAATGAACTTGCTATAGCCAATTCGGCACACCCAGCGGAAGCAATGACGGCTTTGACCGGCTCTTCAACATGAGATAAGTCCTTGAATTTTACAGGGCTGTGCAGTTATATATTATATTTTATGTTTATGAGATTGGGTTGTGCTTTATTCACATTTAAGCATAGTGTGTTTCGCACTTACATTTAAATGCACATGGGAAGACGTGATGATGGTGTATTGCACTGAGCTTTTGCTCAACCATGAGTTGGCGTATTGAACGCGTGCGTTTACTTGACTTATTCAATCCACACTGAGGTCTCCCAAAAATTCAAAAAATGATTGATTATTTGAATTTATGTGTGTGGAACCCTCTCTCCTAAACACTATTTAAGAACTATTCTTTATTCAGTATTTAAGATGTTTTTTAGTTTGGGTTTTGTGATTTGATAGCTTAGAAGGAACATAAGAACATAAGAATAGCCTTACTGAGTCAGACCAAAGGTTCATCAAGCCCAGTAGCCCATTCTCACGGTTCCCAATCTAGGTCACTAGTACCTGGCCAAAACCCAAGGTGTAGCAAAGGCTTGCCCCATGTCTTTCTCAATAACAGACTATGGACTTTTCCTCCAGGAACTTGTCCAAACCTTTCTTAAAACCAGCTATGCTATCTGCTCTTACCACATCCTCTGGCAACGCATTCCAAAGCTTAACTATTCTCTGAGTGAAAAAAAAATTTATTCTCATTGGTTTTAAAAGTATTCCCCTGTAACTTCATCGAGTGTCCCCTAGTCTTTGTAATTTTTGACGGAGTGAAAAATCGATCCATTTGTACCTGTTCTACTCCACTCAGGATTTTGTAGCCTTCAATCCTATCTCCCCTCAGCCGTCTCTTTTCCAAGCTGAAGAGCCCTAACCTTTTTAGTCTTTCCTCATACGAGAGGAGTTTCATCCCCTTTACCATCTTGGTCGCTCTTCTTTGAACCTTTTCTAGCGCCACTATATCTTTCTTGAGATAAGGAGACCAGAATTGAACGTAATACTCCAGGTGAGGTAGCACCATGGAGCGATACAGGGGCATTATGACATTCTTAGTCTTGTCAACCATCCCTTTTTTAATAATTCCCAGCATCCTGTTTGCTTTTTTGGCCACCGCCACACATTGTGCAGAAGGATTCATCGTATTGTCTACAATGACACCCAGATCCTTTTCTTGGGCTCTAACCCCCAAGGTGGACCCTAGCATCCGGTCACTGTGATTCAGGTTCTTCTTCCCAATGTGCATCACTTTGCATTTGTCCACATTAAATTTCATCTGCCACTTGGACGCCCAGTCTTCCAATTTCCTAAGGTCCGCCTGCAATTTTTCACAATCTGCATGTGTTTGAACCAGTTTAGTGTCATCTGCAAATTTAATCACCTCACATATCATTCCAATTTCCAGATCATATATAAATAAGTTAAATAGCACCGTTCCCAGACAGCCCCAAAGGGCCTAGTTAAGTACCACCTCTGTGCACCCCCATCTATTGCACTATGGTTCCTCTGTGCTTATCTGAGGCTCTCTTCAATTCTAATGTTATTCTACGCTGTCCTTTCCTGTAATGTTAACTGTTTCCACAGCAAAGATTATTTCTTAGGGTGGCTACGAAAATAAACGAACCTGCTGACTTTACCTGCATCTTCATCTCCTAAAAAACAAAACGGCGAGACAAACTGGGCTGTTTGAAATCTCCACAGACGTTAAAGACATAAACCATGGAGTGAACTATAAATGTCTAGAACTATTTATTCATCCGTAAGTGGCTACATTTTCTACATCATTATAGGATTTCTCAGTGTTCCACTTTATTAAAAATATTTATTTGGTCTCTAAGATTACTGCTTTACTGACCACAGAAAATTAAATTACTAGAAACGGTAGCTATCAAATTGTTAGAAACTAAGAAGCCTTTTGTACACAGCTGGCAGACTCCGATTGACTTTTAATATGTAGATAGAAAAATAAGTCTTTTCCACTGAGAGCTGGTCATATAGCAAAATGCAAATGAACGGTGTTACGACTCTTACTTCGATTTAAAATACAAAACTGAAATCTAAAAGCATTGGGGCTCTTTAAATGGCATTTCTATTCTAATCTAATCTAATCTTTTATTTGTGCATCACTCATACCTATACAGGCTCAAGGCGACTGTAAAGAGAGGTAAGAGGGGAGAGAGAGAGGAGGTGGATAGGTAGGAGAGAGAAAAAGAGGGGAAAGAGGAGGAAGGGAGGAAGAGGAAAGGGAGAGAGGAGAGGGTAAAGGAGATTAAGTATCGAACAGATGGGTTTTCTGTTTTCTTCGGAAGATGATGTGGCAAGGTTCAGTTCTGGTCCTTTCTGTAAGGCCATTCCAAGTTTTGACTTCTAGAAAGGTAAGCATGGAGTGCTAGGAATTGGGATGTATGTAAGGACCAATTATTCAAAAGGAAATATGGAATAGCCGTGGCAGTTATCTGGATATTTCTTAGCTATGGCTATCTGGGGATTTTCAGTCCAAATTAGCTTGTAAGCTCTTCTGCACAGGGACCATCTATTGAATGTTAAATATACAACGCTGTATATGTCTTTCAGTGCTATACAACTGATAAATAGTAGTTGTAGTAGTGGCACTGACTGGACAGTCCTCCTCCTGGTCTCTTTTTCTCAAAAAAGATATAGCGGCACTAAAAAAGGTTCAAAGAAGAGCGACCAAGATGATAAAGGGGATGGAGCTCCTCTCGTATAAGGAAACATAAGAACATATGAATAGCTTTACTGGTCCATCTAGCCCAGTATTCCATCTTTGCGGAGGTCAATCCAAGTCACAAGTACCTGGCAAAAACCCAAATAGTAGCAGCTTTCCCATGTCTGTCTCAACAGCTGACTATGGACTTTTCCTCCAGGAGCATGTCCAAACCTTTTTTTTAAAACCAGCTCCATTAACTGCTCTTACATATCCTCTGGCAACGTATTCCAGAGCTTAACTATTACTTAATTGTGTCCCCATAAGATCATAAACCTATGTTTAGTCAATTTGCCATTATTGAAAAATTTGTACAACACAGCGATCGGCCTCTGCGAAGTTTAGAGCCTCACATATAAGTTTTCCAAGTTCTCAGATTCAATGTGATTAACCCTCAACCACCCTTGGTTCTGTATAAAGTGTTTAACCTGCAAATATGGAAAGACATCCTCAAAATGATTGATAAGATTCTTGTAATTCCGTGAAGGGAAACATTTTGCTATTTTCCATGAGTTGGCTAAATCTTATTAAGCCCTGTTGTTCCCATCTAATGAATACTCCTCCCCATCTACCTGCCTAAAAAGCTGGCTCAAATATAATAGCTTTATTCCCACCAAAAGATCGTTGTATTTTATACCAGAGTCCCAATAAGTGAGAAACATATGGATTCTGAAAGCTTCCCTTGTATATCAAGGTCCTCAAATGAGAAGCCCAAATTAAATGGCGTAAGGGAACAGTTGGGAAACTAGCTTGTTGTATTAACACTCCTGGTTTATTAGAGAAAAATTCCCAATCAAAAATTTTGCCTAATTCCAGCTGCCCAGATATATTTATGTGTAGGTAAAAAGGTCTAAAGCGGGAAGAACAAGTGTAACTGATGAAGGTCGTCTTGGTCGCCCATTAGCATCGCCTACACAAGAGCACCTTGACAGGGCGGGCCTTGAGTGGAGAAAACTGATAGATAACGGTGTCTCGATTGGCTGCAGATCTGGATATCAGCTATGGATCTGCATGACTTGGGATACAGGAAAGTCTGCGCATGACGGGTTCCCAAACTAAACTAAACTAAACTAAATCTTGGATTTATATACCGCAACATCTCCACAGGTGGAGCTCGACACGGTTTACATGGTTAGGGAAGGAACGGAACTCCAATAGATTTATAGAAGTAGGTAAGAAGAGAGGATAGGTGTGATAATACTAGGGAGGGGATGAGGTTACATTTTGGAGAAGAGCCAGGTCTTCAGAAGCTTACGGAATGGTAGAAGGGGGCTCAAGTTGCGGAGAGGGGAAGGGAAACTATTCCATAACTGAGCGATTCTGAAGTGGAGGGAGGAACCAAGTTTACAGCTTTCCGATCTGCACAAGCAACAGCGCGTGGAAGTTGCGACCCAGTTCCTGAGATGGCATGAAGAAGACTCAAGTATTCTGGAGAGAACTGTCACCGGCAATGGATTTCAGTCAATGGAGGGCAGGGCAGGGCAAGATTAAATTCGTCGAGGGCCCCTAGGCACACAAGAACACTGGGCCCCCATGCGCCCAGGCGGAAACAGGAAGCTGCGTCAGAGGGAAGCTTTGGGCAAGCAGCACCGCTTGCACAATTACAGTTCCCGTTGCCTTTCTTACCCGCGTTGCTTGCTTGTCTTACTTTCCGTCGATTGTGCCGATCGATGCTGGAGGGGCCCATTGCCGTTTGGAAAAAAACAATGTTGATGCCCTCCTTCATCGTAGTTTATAAATCTTTCCTTTTGGCTAAGTCTTCATAATAATATTGTCATTTATAACTAAAGAGACATATGATCAAGAAATTGTTGTATTTTACTTTTGTGATTATTATAAACGTACCGAGGGCCTCAAAATAGTACCTGGCGGGCCATATGTGGCCCCCCTGGCCGCGAGTTTGAGACCACTGCAATAGAGGCAGTGCATGCAAATAGATCTCGTTCTGGAAATCCTGAAAATCTGACTGGATTGCGGCCCTTGAGGACCGAAGTTGCCCCACCCCTGAGGGACTGTTCTTTCTGGGGTCCTATTTGCCTGATTAGCTATACAGGAACAGACACTTTTGGTTTATGGTTTGTTATTTATAATCCACCTTTTTTCAAGGCAAAGTACAACAGCACATAATAGTACTTCGCAGACATTCCAGCCGTCTTACAAAAACCCCCAAACAAACAATATACATCATTTTCAGCATAAAATCAAAATAAAATACCAGCCAGACCATAATGGCAATGCCAATCACTTTCCCTATACCAAGAATCAATCTCTAGAAAATCACACCGATCTTACTGTCAAGAAATGCTTCTCGGTGCTCTGGAAACTGCGCACCATAAAAAAAATACTCTGACGACTCCTCTTTCCGCCTTTTGGTACAGTCCTCCGTTCTCAGCGTACTAGACTATTGCAATGTCATTTATTTGAGCTCCCCGAAGAAAACCATGAGGAGACTAAAATTGATCCAGAACACTGCCGTCCGCCTCATATTCGGCCTGAACAAATGGGACCACATCACGCCTTTCTACCACCAACTGCATTGGCTCCCTTTCGAATCCAGAGTCCTATTCAAATTCGCCTGCTTCTGCTACAAAACAGTTTTTGGCCTCTTACCTAGATACCTCAATCACCATTTCACTCTGAATCTCACCAACAAGAAATCCCGCAGAATCCAGCGGTTCGTCTTCCCATCCCTAAAATTATGTCATTTCAAAAGATTTCTCGACAAAACCTTTGCTTACCAGGCGGCTAAGCTGAACCCTTGGCTTGCCCAAATGATACTCGAGGCCCCCTCTTACCTTAGTTTTAGAAAACTTCTCAAAACGCACCTCTTTCGCGAACAGGGCTTTTAATCCCCCTGCCCCCTGCTTCTCCCCTTTCCCACTCTCACCCCGTTCCTTCTGCTCCCCCTCCTCCCCCCACTTGGTCTCTCTCTCGTTATCGCTTACCTTCCAACCCTACCTTCTGTCTTACCGTTACCTCTGCTATATCTCAGTTAAAGAGTTCCCCACGCCCCCCTCTTCATTGCCTGTAATTTTGTTAAAATTGTGCAAATCCGTGTGTCATCGCGGACCTTAATTAACGGATGTGAACCGCCTAGAACTTTTTGGGTATGGCGGTATACCAGAATAAATTATTATTATTATAAAACAATTCAGGCTCACAATGGCCATCATCTCATATTGTGCATTTCATACAACAAAACAGATGTCTTTTCAACAGTTTCTTAAAGGCATCCACATTTTTTTGTAAGACGGGAGTCTATTCTGCTCTTCTGGACCACAACATGAAAATGCCCCCCCCCCCCTCTCACAGCCCGCAGGCTCAGCTCTTTTCTTGACGGAATCGCCAGGTTACATTGTGTTGCCGAGCGCAGCTTTTGCAACCCGATGTAAGGAAATACACTGTCCATCGGATGTTGCGGGGCACATAGGCGTCGGAACGGGGGAGGCCACAAGGGCCTCTCTAAAGATTGGTGCCCACCCATCCACACGCTTTTTGGTGTTCTAATTTTTAAATCTTCCGGCAGCTGCCGCACAGCGTCAGCGAGCAAGCCTGCCCCGGAGCTCTTCATTCTACTTCCGGGGGCAGGACTGCTCGCTGACGCTGCGCAGCTGCTGCAGGAAGATTTAAAAGTACAGTGCCGGGAAGAGGTAGGTGGGGAGTCAGGAGCTGGGGAGAGTCCGCACCGTAGGATTCTGCAGGGCTAGGGCGGAGCTCCTGAGCCCCCTCCCCCAAACCAAGCAGTGTTCCGCACACCCTTGTATACTCAGGTAAACCAGTCTCAATAGTTATACTTAATTCTGAACTCAATTTTCATCCAAAATAGCTTAATATAGTAATCTATTACATGTTCATTTTTCTGGAGCCAAAATAACACCCTGATAACAGAATTTTGTGCTATCTGTAATGATTTCCCCACCACCCCCGGAACACCTAACAGTACCACATTATGGTAATCAAATAAAGACGACACTAGCTCCTGAAGTATACTTTTGAAATCCTCCCCCTCCCCCCCCCCCCCCGACTTGAATATCACCAGCTTCTCCTTAACCCACAGACCTCCATAGCACAACCCAGCCTGTGCCACGGTGATCCGTGGGGATTTTCAGCAGCAGTGTGAAGGTCAGTGCCAATGAATGCCCATTGATGACCCACTGAGTAAGGATCAAATGGATAGAAATAGCTCCTGCTTGCCTATATCCTTTTCATTATCTGCACCTAAGTTTGTAACTGAGGCAATGGGAGGGAGGGGGGAGTTAAGTGACTTGCCCATGATCAAGTGGACCAGCACCGGGATTTGAACCCGGGCTCCCCTTCTTCTCAGCCCACTGCTACTCATCACCAAACTACCCCTTTAATCTAAAACAATGTGGTGTTTGCGGTCCTTGATTCTACCCAGTGTTGCAGATCCCATAATACATCAGGACGTGGATGATGGAAATCCAGGACTGACTCCCAATCTCCCTCGTGGATCTGGATACGTTGGCAGCTCTAGAAAGGAAAAGGCACAGACTAAAAGAACCAAGCACATTAAGCTCATAAACTAGCTAAGCCAAGTTCTCCAGAAGTTAAAAGCTAGCAGGCTACCTGCAAAGTCACCGGTGATCACTGAATGCTCAGATTTTAAATCTGATTGATTTTTCCTCCCTCCCTTACTGCAAAGTACATTGAAATACATGTTTAGATTTCATGGTGTTTCCAAGTCAGAGCCTTAAAATTCTCTCCCACTACAAAAAACGCCTTTTATCATAGTAATATGAGGTGGGGAAAGAGAGAGCCAGGCTGGCACCAGAGAAATATAATTCAGTGTCCAGGTATTTGATTTGAAAGAAACTCTGCCTCGGCTTGAAATAAATACACTCCTGACAAGGCTTCAATTCATCGAGGGAGGCCGGTCCTGTTGCTGAGGGCTCAAGGTGCCACTTCAAGCTACCATGACCGGTTTTAGGTGATCCCCTAAGAGGGTAGCACATTGCGGCTGGCTACCAAATAAACAAACTTGAGCCCCTGTGCTAATAGAGCATTTTTGATTTATGCCACGAGGAAAGGAGAAACAGTTCAATATTTCGGAGCTTTGGTTTGGTTTGGCCTATTCAAAGGGCAGGAATGACGGTGTGGAATCTAAAGCCAGGCAGCAACACAGGGGACTGGGATGGATGGGAAGAGTACAAAAAAAAAAAAAAAAAAAAACCCATTTGCTGAGGGGCTCATTTGGCTAGATGCCCTTTCAGTGCTGCGCTTGTAAGCCAGGTCTGGGCTTCTCCTGTAGTGCAGTGGACACATGGCAAAGTGACCACAGCATGTGGATACTTGTTTCTCCGTGTCAGCTAAACAGCGCCGGAGCCAGTTTCCGTTCCGTACACTTTGTAGAGACAGTGAATACCACATACTCATTTTGTGAACATTTATAAACATATATAACATTAAAGATTAGCTGTAGCGATTTTATTCATCCCAGTGTATGGATAATTTCCTAAAAGTCCATAAGCCATTATTCAGGTAGACTTGAAAAAAATCCACTGCTTATTTCTAGGATAAGCAGCATAAAATCTGTTTTACTCTTCCTGGATCTTGCCAGATACTTGTGACCTGGATTGGCCACTGTTGGAATCGGGATACTGGGCTTGATGGACCTTTGATCTGTCCCAGTATGACATTTCTTATGTGAGCCAAGCATAGAACAATCAAGCCATTGTGACATCACTGAGGAGGCTGGCTCTTAGGCATTGGTGGAATGAGGCATTATGACATCACAATACCAGCTCTGGAATGTTGCTACTTAGAATTTTAAAGAGTTTGAGGCTTGTGCAGATGAGGACGGAGCTTAGACATTGGTGGAATGAGGCATTATGACATCACAATCTGAGCTCTAGAATGTTGCTACTTAGGATTTTAAAGTGTTGGAGGCTTGCCCAGATGAGAACGGAGCTTGCAGGAATGGGGAAGGAATAGAGCTCATGGGGACAGGATGGGGATAGAGAGAACCTTTCAAACCATCTTTGTATATTATTCTAAAATGGGAGTCCTGACTAGGTTCCACCCATGTTCCGTCATGTGTAAGCCCCCTTTTGCAAACATAAGAACATAAGAATAGCCTTACTGGGTCAGACCAATGGTCCATCAAGCCCAGTAGCCCATTCTCACAGTGGCCAATCTAAGTCCCTAGTACCTGGCCAATACCCAAAGAGTAGCAACAGTCCATACAGAATCTGAAAGAATAGCAAGATTCCGGAATCCCAGAGAGTAACAAGATTCTAGAATCCCAAAGAGTAGCAACATTCCATACAGAATCTCAAAGAATAGCAAGATTCCGGAATCCCAGAGAGTAACAAGATTCTAGAATCCCAAAGAGTAGCAACATTCCATACAGAATCTCAAAGAATAGCAAGATTCCGGAATCCCAGAGAGTAACAAGATTCTAGAATCCCAAAGAGCAGCAACATTCCATACAGAATCTCAAAGAATAGCAAGATTCCCGAATCCCAGAGATTAACAAGATTCTAGAATCCCAAAGAGTATCAACATTCCATACAGAATCTCAAAGAATATCAAGATTCCGGAATCCCAGAGAGTAACAAGATTCTAGAATCCCAAAGAGTAGCAACATTCCATACAGAATCTCAAAGAATAGCAAGATTCCAGAATCCCAGAGAGTAACGAGATTCTAGAATCCCAAAGAGTAGCAACATTCCATGGTACTGATCCAGGACAATTATGTTATGTAAGTTAAGCAGGAAATTTCAGAACAGCGTCTACATGTCTTCTTAGCATTTCTGTGGCTACCTGGGCACATATGTAGGTGTGCAATTGCTACTAGTTTACATATTTACAGGTGTAACACATGTACAACTGAAAGTACCTAGATTATACAATTCCCTTTTCTTGTTTTCTTGTATGAATTCTGCTTAAGATATTACGATGATGCTTTCATTTGGTTCAGACATCCGGAAAAAACCCAGACGTGTCCTCTTTTTAGAGGACTGACCAGGTGCCCGGATGGA